>NC_072735.1:74098596-74315307 GCF_026930045.1 Uloborus diversus | reverse complement strand
TGTCGCAATACGAGCCTATACCTTTTTAACTGACATAATTAGTTTAACACCTGTTGCCAAACAACAACAACAAAAAAACCTTTTTTCAACATTAATATAGCATTTAAATGAAAACGAAACGTTGTTGTACGAAAACCCACTACAATCCTTCCACAACAATATTGCGTAACAAGATAACTCGGATATATCAGCGGAAAATATTTGTCTGATTTGTCTGGAGTAAAAAAAAAAGGGCAGAACAGAAACAACACAAAAAGGGAGGATGTTCGGCCGCGGAATTCCACGCGCCAGCCGTCGGAACACGCGATGTTCTCTTTCAGCGGGTCGATAATCGGCCGTCGAACATGCCTCTCGGCTTCGAAGCTTGTTTATCTACGTTTCGCCATCTCAGTGTAATCGGTGGGATTCAGATGTCAGGGCACAGCACTTCTCGCGCTTTTCATTCTCTTGCTCCCGACAACTTACTTAGGTTTTCCATTAGTTTCGGGGACAATTTCGTTTCTTTTTCATCTCGTTTGGCAACGACGATTTTTTGACGCTAAGTTAAACTGCAGAAATTGGAACGTTTTCGAAAAATATTGACACCTTCGGTCACTTAAGATCGCCGAATCAAACACTGGAAAAGCGCAAACATTTATACAGCTTCTTCGGTGTTGTTGAAAGCTATTTTTGGATTTCCGAAAACCATTTCTTCGCGTTATTGCTCTCTTCTATAGGATTACATAAAAATGTTATCTGGTTTCGTTGTTTTGATTCAAGGTAACAACAGAGTTTTTAGGAAAAATAAATAAATAAATTTCACATTTTTTTTGCAAAACCGAACAAAATGTATGCAGGGTTGAACCATCAGTGTCCGACTTTTTAATTTTTCAAAATGAGATTTAATTGGCTTCTCAACTCATGTAACTTTTCAACTTATGTTAAAAAAATTAAACTGTAGGAAATATAGAGGGAAATGTTTAAGGTGATACTGAAGCTCGAAAATGTTCAATGGATATCTTAGAGTATTCGTTTTTTAACTTTCAGAAAGGTAGAAAATAACATCACCACACAAAATGCGCAAGTTAAAATGATACAAAAGATACAGGACTCAATTTTCTAAAGTAGGAAGTGCAGGAGCCCTAATAAGTATTCAGAGCTTATTCTCATGCTTAAACAGTCTTAATTAAGTCTAATCTTTAATGATGACGTCGCAGCAGCCAATGAAATCGTTGATACTTTATGACATAGAAAATTCGGGATAAATTGCAAAATCGATGTTCAAAGTTTCAAGCAAAAGCTGAAGTATAGATCAAATGCTAAAATTTCCAATACATCTAAATAAAACTGCAGTAGTAGTGCTGTACAATTGAGTTGGATAATATTTTTCCATTTATTTAACAAAATCAGTTAAAGTCGAAGTTGGCACCTAATCCTGGGAATATTTTGATCCTTGAAATTTTCACACAAAATTGTCAAATTTTGGGCAATTATCTTTTTGTTCTGTCAGGATCGACAGGGCCGAAAATTGTCGAGGATGTATTGTTGTTATGAGCGATGAGCGTATTATAGTAACCTTGCACCTGGTAGACTATGAAAATGTAGTTAATGTGTGGTGAACCAAGGATGCCAGTTAGAATCGGGAGTCTTTGCGATTCGAACTCCTTGCGATTCCTGGGGGGCTGGTGAGCGATAGCGAGCAAGGGGCAGTGCCTCCCTCCCTAGTATGTAAATATTCTCATGAAATTGAAAATAAGCGCAGAAGCTGAGCTCCCTTGAACGCTCATACAAATTTAAGCTCAGGAACGCCGTATATAGTTAGCACCAAAAAGTAAAGACTCACCGAGTACTCGGTAATTACTCGGTACTCGTCCAATTTGCCGAGTACTCGGTACTCGGCCAAATTTTGATCAGATACTCGGCCAATACCGAGTAGTTGTAAAAAATGGAATATTGTTAAAGCAGATTTTAGAATTAATAAAGTAGTACAACCATATAATATACTGCAATCATTTACAAGTCGAATTTAAATTTTGAGAATAATGAAGTTTGTTATGCTTCAATGGAGTAAATCTTTTCAATGTTCGCAAAGTTAATAAAACATATTTTTTTAAAACGGAGCAGTGTAAAAAATACGAAATTTTTATGTTATGTTTGGCGGACTAAAACCAGGTTCGTGAACGGGGGGGGGGGGGAGAAGGGGGGTCCTGTTGGCCTAAGCCTGTAGGCGACCCAAATTTTTTTTAACTAAGCATGAAATATAGAGGTAAACGATAAGGAGGGGGCCCCGGAAAAGTCATTTGTGACGGGCCCCAAAATTTCTATGCACACTCCGACTAGAACTAAAATAAATTGATATAATTTGTTTCAATTCCAACTTGGTTAATCAAACTTATTATTTATTTGTTTATTTTTAATTCTGAAAAGTACCTTTTTATAAAATTTTTGGCACAAACAAAATCTTTTACATAATGCGTAATTAAATTTCAGCTGGAATTTTGTTTTAAAAACTATTATATGGACATGGAGGTCTGTACTACTATTCCAATAAGTTCGTAATTTATCACGTGTATGACGATGGTTCTTCCTAAAACATAATTAAAACTGGGTACACGGTAACTCAATACTCGGCCGAGTAGTGAAAGGCCGAGTACTCGGTACTCGGCTACTCGGCCAAAGTGCTACTCGGTGCGTCTCTACCAAAAAGTTATAATTAATCTACTGCATCAGATAATGCAGTTGTCGAATAATCGAGAATTTTCTTAAGTTACCTAGTTAACTTTGGAGCTCGCATTCCATTGAGTGCAACGTACAATTTGACGACGATGAGTTAAAAATGAAAAATCTGTTCAACTGGTGAAATGAACTGCTGGACATGCAGAGGTCAAATGCTGATATTATTCGAAATTCGTACTTCTTCGGCATATATAATAGGTTCATTCTGTTTGATCTCTTAGCCATCTTGTTCGAATTTGACCTCCTAGCTGTAGATAAATAACATCACACCCGATGGGAAAATGTCTTCATCTATGACCTCTTAAAAAGGGAGTTATGTCGCCCTATGAATGCGAATAACAATGATAAAATATCTGACCCTAGCTGAAGACCAACCGTAGAGAGACCAACCCATGCGTTGTAGATTCATCAAGATTCATGAGTAGTTCTCTTTTATTTTGGTTTTTAACACCTACGCTTTTTACGATCTGTGATATCAAAGATGTTGCACGAGTAGAAGTGTATTTCATCGCTTTGAATGAGTGAATAAGTAATTTATCAGTCATGGGAGATAAACTTATTAGTTATCTCTCGAACTTACTCATAAAATATGAAGCGCATGATCTTAAATTGAGATTCTGTGCCTTAAATGCTGCTATCCGAATTTTGTCCGGCGAATAGTCGAAAACGAAAATTTTTATGTAGGCAGCTCGACATGCTTGCCATAAAATCCAATGTATATATTTTTAACCTTGTGACTTGTGAGGCTTGAAATCCAAGGTCATCAGTTATTGCATCGCGTGTTGACCGAAAGTCACGTTACCAGTTTAATGAATAAATATAAATGAAGCACCAAGAATCGAAAGGGTGAAAGTGCCAAAATTAAAAATTTGGAGATAAGTGGTACAAATGGTGGAAGAAACTCTGGTCTTTTTTAAGGCAAGGTATGGTAATAGTAGCCATGGATGGAAGGTGCTGCTATACAGCCTGTTTTAGAACAACCTTTCTTTGAAAGCCTTTGTAGGGTTTGAACTAAGCACGACGTGTTTTACTTAACTTTTTAAAGCCCACTTATGTCCCTTTGCTTTTCACTGCCTCTTATACAAATAGCTATAATTGGGGCAAATCTAACCTGGCAGCTTCGTAATGCTGTGGTTAGGATCTGCGTAGTTTTCACAATGCTGCCTGGTTAAGTTTGCGACAACTACAGACTGATTTAATCGAAGTAACATCAAATAAATGAACCTGATTTGGTCGCGTTTTAAAATAACTATTTGTTAAGTAAATATTACCGCTTCAGCTTATTTTCACCTTTACAAGAGTCGATAACAGTTCAGAATATTGCCGTTCTCACTGATTCAAGAAATTTTACATCTCAAAAGTCAGATCAATTGATTCACCAATTGAAAATAATTTAATTAATTAAAAAAAATTTGCAGTGCAAAATATTTATCCAAGGTATTTATTTATGCACAAAAACCAGTATTTTAAACACTTGATCTAACTTTTCTGTATGCTCTTAATACCATCTGTTGATTCTTGTAAAAACAATCATTACCATCATTAAAACACGCAACCAACATTTTTTATTTTCAAAGTATCGCCATTTCTGTTATTAAGTAATTCTGTTTCAAACTGAAACCTTTATTTAGATTCAACACATTCGATATGTTGTTTTCCCATTCTTCTCCGAGCATATAAAGCGAAAAATCCGTCGGATTATTTATTGACTAACACCGGGAGGATGTATATGATAGCTGTTCTAGTTCCCGCATAATAGGAAATTTCCCATGACATTTGCTACTACCCATGTGAAGCGAATGTTTCCATTGTATTCTTTGTATCTGATGATATTATCTTTTGTTAGTTTGTTATTCTGATCGTAAATTGCATTTCTGTTGATGTGCGAACTTTTCTTCCTTGCTCTATGTAAGGGCTCAGTATTTTCTTCAAATGTGATTACTATATTGAATAACTAGCTGCATTGCCCGGCTTTGCTCGGTCTACCTTGAAAACAACCATTGCGTCAAGTGAAGTGTCTTCAATAACCAGTATTAAAGGAAAGAAAAAAAAACCATCACGCAAAATTTTCTCGCCAAACAATGACTACAGATACTAAAATACTTTCAAGAAATTAAAATAAAATGAGAAATATGGATTTAAAATGCGTAACCATGGAAACAAAATAAAATAAATATAAGAATTGAAAATGAGAAAGATGGAAATAAACACAAAAAGCGTTACCGTGGAAACGCAAAATAAAATGGTTAAAAAGTTGAACAGAGAAGAGATTTTTGAATTTCATTTAATTCGCTTGTAACTTTTTTTCTAATGGAGATACAGCGTTAAACTTTCGACCTTAGGTCGAGTTAGATCTGGAGTAAAAAAAACAGCTCTTTGCAATGGAGTCAAAACGAAAACTGTGGGACAGTTGCTTCACTTTTTACTGATGGATTTAATGAAGAAAGTAGTGCCTAAATTTCAACTAAGCCTAAAAAAATTCAAGCTAAAAACGCAAATAACTCCCGCTGTAATTAAGTTAGGGTGTTGAAACAAATTAAGTAGAACGCGGAAAATTGTACTCTTTCCAACGATATATGATATTACTGTTTGTGAGTAATTTTTCATCCCCATATTCGGGAATTTATGTGAAAATTGGGCCTAAGTTGGAATAAAAAAAGAACTATTCATCGAATTGTTTTCGAACTGGTCTGCAAACCTTCTCAGCACTTAAAGGAACAAGCTGTGAAAATTTCAGCAAAATCGACCGGGTAGTTTTCGAGTTTTGCGAGTTCAAACAAACAGACGCTTTTTAGAGACTTCATTTTATACTATGTAGAGATAAGTTTATGGGATCATTGGGCGTTAATGTTCATTTAATATCAAAAATGTACGAAACTTTTGATTTTTTTTGTAAAAAAATTTCAAATCGAGCGATTCCACGGAAACGCGGATATTTTGTCCTGCATAGACAGCTGTATGTTTTAACAGGTGTAGTAAACACATTTTTTTTGCCTAATAAGTCACATATTATGTGTCTTATTGGATGTGTGACTTCTTAGGCTTTTTTTTTTTTTTTGTTTTAGTACATTTTTTAAATACTCTTGATATAAAATTTAGAGCTGTCATATGCGGAGTAAAGAAAAAAATGTATCATTCTCCGTTGAATGGCCCACTATTTGCTTCTTTTTGAAGTTAACACTAAAAATCGACTTGCACTTGAAATTTGACAAGTAAACTTAAAAAGGATATTGGATTTTTTTTTTAATGTAATATAAATAATATTAAGACTGACAGTTCATTTCGTTGAATCGGATATTTCGTTATATTGGTATTCGATGTAAAGGGATTTCTCTGTATTGCCTTACTTCTCAACCGTCAGCGCCTTTTCTCAAAGGACCTCTCTCCACCTGAATGATTAGTTTCGCAAGTCTTGTCCCGTCCAATGAAGCTGTAGCGATAATATGTTTTCCGATTGTTAGTTCATAAGTTGCGCCCGAGTGAACTGTATTGGACAGAGGCCGAAATCTATTACGGAGATTAAAAGCTATTTTGAATGGAATCAGTGGCTGCCAAATGGAACCGTGCCCTCTGCATAATGCTTCTCCGCCATCGCTTTGTATGTCGGAGCATTGTCACAAATATAGATCTCGGCATGTATGTGACTTTGATAATACGCATGAAGAGGTAATGTCTCAAAGTTAATGATAATTTGAATTATGCTCGTAAATATTGATTTCGTGAATTTTATTTCAAACGATTTGTAAAAATAAGTCTGGAGCAGAGCTAATGCTAGTTTTTTCCAAGGCGTGAAAATAGACCTTGACTTTTTTTGAGAGGAGTGAAAATACGAAAACAGTCAAGACTATAAAAATAGTGATCAATTCTGTGTAAAAAATTAACTTTATGTGAATGAAATGGAATATGGCGGAGAAAACTGTGTACTGTTGTGATTTTTTGACATTTTGAATGTCTGATATGTATTTTAAAAAATACTAAAACATTCAAATTCAAATGAGGTATTTTTATTAAAAAAAAGTTACTTCCTTTCCATCTTTTTCCATTATATATATATATATATATATATATATATATATATATATATTTTTCAATACAAAGTTATGTAACTAAGCTTGACTAAATTTTCTAAGCGTATTTTCGATTTTCAATGCGTAAAATATGCTCAAGGCGTCTTAACTCTTAAATTCAGTGGAACAAATACCAATGTAAGGAAATTTCAGCTTCAGTGAAATGAATTTCAAGTCCCAAAGTAATTGCTGTTTCATTGTTTAAATTCCGTTACAACGAAATTCCTATTACAGCGAAAAAAATTTGTAGTGCCCTGAGGTTCGTTGTAACGAGATTTCATTATATCTGTAATCGTATTTGACATTAAAAAAATAATAAATAAATAAAAAATAAAAAATAAACATTTGCATCCCAGAATTTGTTCAATATGCTTTCCTTTTGCTTCAACCACGTGTTCAACTGTATCGTGAGAGGTTTTTCTATCAATTGCTGAAACTTAGCGACACGAATTCCAACTGATAAACAAGTCAAGAATCCCCAACCATGTGGTAAAAATGTGGGATTGTGATAATTCTTGTTGCTTATGCAGGGTGGCGACAGATCGGGGAAAAGTCAGGGAAATTTATCACTCAGGGAAATACCAGGGAATTTTGAAAAAATGACACAAATTCAGGGAAAATTGATTAAATGAAGGAAAAAAAAATTCTTTGCAAAATGAAATATTTTAATTCCCTTCGAGTTTTCACCAATTATTTATTTTAAAAAAGGAAATTTAATGAGGTACGATTGTACACTGCCGCATATTTGTGATGAGCTTCCTAAGATTGCTTCCGTGTCTGCTAAGTTGTTCATTTTAGCTAGCTTGAATTTTCTTTCTACGCATTCCATTCTTCGTAAAATAAAGAACCCTACAGGCAATGAGGGCCTGTGCCTTTACTCATTGTCTTGATGTATTTAGCGTACTGTTATCACAATTTCGAGAAAAAAATCTTTATTACTTTCTTCTATATCTAATATATAGAAGAAAGTATTGGATTCGTGCAAATTTTCGAATTTCGAATTTTGACGGATTCGAACGTTTTGAGGTGTGCTGAGTTCATTTCGACTATTTTTGGAAAATGTCTGTCTGTCTGTGTGTGTGTGTGTATGTATGTATGTGTGTATGTATGTATGTGTGTGTGTATGTATGTGTGTCACGTCTGTGTGTGACCAGTTTTTTGTGGCCGCTCTACAGCAAAAACTACCGCATGAAATCGAACGAAATTTGGTACACATATGTGCCCGTATGTGAACTTGTGCCCATTGGTTTTTGGCGCGAATTCCTCCAAGGGGGGTGGAGCAATGGGTCGTTTTTTGAGTTACGCGTGCTTGCTATTCCTCAGGAAGTAACTGGCGGAATCAAACAAAATTTGGTCCATATGTTGCCATTAACAGGAGCAGGTGCTGATTCAATTTTGGTGTGAATAACTCAAAGGGGGGTTGAGCTATAGAACGTTTTTTGTCGTCAATTGTGACTGCTGTATCTCAAGAAATAACGAACGGAATCAAACAAAAATTTTTTGACAAGTAGCCCTTAGTGTGTATAAGAGCTGATTTTATTTTGGTGTCAACAGCTAAAAAGGGGGTAGCGCAATCGCCCGTTCTTTTTTTCCATTGTGAGTGCCCTATCTCAAGAAGTAATGCTACGTTCTGGTTGAAATTTGGAATATATGTGAATCCATACGTAAACAGGCTTTGGTTCAATTTTGACTCCAATCGCTCCAAGAGGTGTTGATTTTTTTTTTTTTTTTTGCGAATAAAAATAGTTTTATTAATGCAACAATAAGAAAGATAAATCGTAATAGATTGTCGTCTGCGTATTTCTCGTGATTTTAATTGTATGGAAATGATCGGAAATATTATCTCAATGATTTAAAATTTTTAACTGTTGCCATCTTATGTTTGTTAATAAATAAAATATTTGTAATTAATTCAAGTAAGGCTTTTAAAGTAACTTTCAATTTTCGCTCTTTGTTTTGTTTTTACAATAATTCAGACATTGGGATGGTCGCCAAGTTTTTGCATGTGTAATTTTGTTTCTGTTAGGAATGTTGCTTCCTCGTCAAGCATGGGGAGGGATCAGAAAAAGGAAAAATATAGAAGAAAGTTTCGTGATGGCCACAACATACTAGTTTTTTAAATTAACGCTGATAAAATCTTAAAAGTTATCACTTGGTGTTTTAAATTTAATTGCTGAAATTGAATTTTGACGGAAAATCATTTTTACTTTCTTCTATATCTAATATATAGAAGAAAGTATTGGATTCGTGCAAATTTTCGAATTTCGAATTTTGACGGATTCGAACGTTTTGAGGTGGGCTGTTCATTTCGACTATTTTTGGAAAATGTCTGTCTGTCTCTGTGTGTGTGTGTGTATGTATGTATGTGTGTATGTATGTGTGTCACGTCTGTGTGTGACCAGTTTTTTGTGGCCGCTCTACAGCAAAAACTACCGCATGAAATCGAACGAAATTTGGTACACATATGTGCCCGTATGTGAACTTGTGCCCATTGGTTTTTGGCGCGAATTCCTCCAAGGGGGGTGGAGCAATGGGTCGTTTTTTGAGTTACGCGTGCTTGCTATTCCTCAGGAAGTAACTGGCGGAATCAAACAAAATTTGGTCCATATGTTGCCATTAACAGGAGCAGGTGCTGATTCAATTTTGGTGTCAATAACTCAAAGGGGGGGGGGGGTTGAGCTATAGAACGTTTTTTGTCGTCAATTGTGACTGCTGTATCTCAAGAAATAACGAACGGAATCAAACAAATTTTTTTTGACAAGTAGCCCCAAGTAGCCCATAGTGGGTATAAGAGCTGATTTTATTTTGGTGTCAACAGCTAAAAAGGGGGTAGCGCAATCGCCCGTTCTTTTTTTCCATTGTGAGTGCCCTATCTCAAGAATTAATGCTACGTTCTGGTTGAAATTTGGAATATATGTGAATCCATACGTAAACAGGCTTTGGTTCAATTTTGACTCCAATCGCTCCAAGAGGTGTTGATTTTTTTTTTTTTTTTTGCGAATAAAAATAGTTTTATTAATGCAATAATAAGAAAGATAAATCGTAATAGATTGTCGTCTGCGTATTTCTCGTGATTTTAATTGTATGGAAATGATCGGAAATATTATCTCAATGATTTAAAATTTTTAACTGTTGCCATCTTATGTTTGTTAAAAAATAAAATATTTGTAATTAATTCAAGTAAGGCTTTTAAAGTAACTTTCAATTTTCGCTCTTTGTTTTGTTTTTACAATAATTCAGACATTGGGATGGTCGTCAAGTTTTTGCATGTGTAATTTTGTTTCTGTTAGGAATATTGCTTCCTCGTCAAGCATGGGGAGGGATCAGAAAAAGGAAAAATATAGAAGAAAGTTTCGTGATGGCCACAACATACTAGTTTTTTTTGCTATGGTATTTTTCGCTGTCACTTCAGATTGCACGAAGGGTTTGTTTTTATCTTCCAGAGTTTAAGACTCTTTTATTTTAAAACCATATACATATACATTTTGAAATCAATAGTTGTTTTTGCATTTCATTGTTGTTTGTTACTAAAGTAATCTAAGATTTTTTTTCGACAACTAATGAAATCATTTGAAATTGAGTTGTGTACATAAGTAAATATTTTTATTATTTTTTAATAGTTAAAATGCTGTATTCATTAATTAAAATCGAAGTTCTTCATTAGAGAATAGCTGAATATGACTGGTTGTTGAAAGTTTTCAATTTTTTTTGCATAAAGATGTCTATTAATGATTTACGTAAGTAAAACTACTTTACTTCAGTTCAAGATTATTTTCATAGATATGTCTTTAAGGGTGGTTTTAATAATTTCTTAGAATTCTAATGTGAACTGGTTCCTGGAAGTAAAGTATTTATTTTAGATTTCCTGTAATATTTCTCTGTCGATAATTTAATATACTATTTTTACCAATAAAAAAAGAGCTTCTTTTCAAAATATATTTTTAATTAACAGCTTAAACCATTTTAAACACTGCATTTTATTTAATATGCAATGCTTTTCAAGTAGGGCAAAGAAAGGAAACCCTTATCATTGGTAACGTAAATCAGGGAAATTTGGTGAACTGAATCAAGGAAAAGTCATGAAACTTTTTTTTCCAGTTCCTGTCGCCAACCTGTTATGTATTTTCCCCATGGTCTACGTAACATTTTTTCCAACTTTGAATCCCATACGTTTATTAGGACGAGCTCAAACGTTAGTCTAAACTGGATAACTTGTACGCATTATCTGTACGTATCCTTTATCCAGATTCATCGCTGCATTAAATTTATATGCATTAAAAAAGGTGTACATATACATTTTTAGAAATTTCCGAGTTTTTATTTACTATCTCTAAAAACCGTGTTTGTTCTAATTCTTTTTTAGTGTCGTCTTAAGTATTAAAATACATACATACAACGTCTTAAGTATTAAAATACATACATAATACTTTAAAAATACAGAATTCGAGCTGAAACTTTTTAGAAATGTATTAAATGCACATTTCAAAAATTAATATTGGAAGTTTTTCTCTTTTTTTGGCATTTTTGCAATTATTTTGTGCTTCTCATATATATATATATATATATATATATATATATATATATATATATATATATATATATATATTTTTTTTTTTTTTTTTGACGTACACATCTTTCTTTGTTGGTACTTAGTGAAAATATTTTTTTCTCCATTAAGAAGGAAATCAGAGTTTTGGCTTTTGCACTAGGAAATTGAATAGAAGATCCTTTTTACAAATTATAGCACAGAAAAGAAATTTTCTCCCGAACAAAATGTGATTACATTAAATTAAGTAACGCTCCTCTTTTAGAATATTCAATCTAATTTCCCGTCATATTCTTTTAACATTTTTTTTCCTTTTTTTTTCAATATTGAAAAGACGCCAACATTGTTCGAAATCTTTCATAACAAAAGAGCACTTTTCCTGCTCAAAAATTTAAACTGCGGTCTTTTTCTTCTTTTATTTAAATAAAAATATCGGATAGGAAGTTTTTTTTTTCATAGATTGTTGTTAAAAATACGCATGTCTTAAAGACGAATTAAATTAAGGTTCATGTAGTTCATTTTTGCCTAAGAGTAAATATGCTTAAAATGTTCTTTTTGATCGATCTTCTTTAGTTTTCTTTTTTTTTTTTTTGTTTGAAGAACACTTTTTCGTGTCAAAATTTATGCCATTGAACCAATGTGGTAATTTTTCCGGTGGTGAACATTGTGCTGGTCAAATGTTGATTAAGAGCAGTTTTAGCTGCCTAAACATTTCCAAACGTTTTAAAGTTGACGAAAACGATTAAGGTATTGGTATGTTAATTTCATAAAGGTTGTTAAGAAAAATTTTAAACCTCATTTGCGGATAACTTATTTTATTTATTTATGTATTTATTTTTTTTTTTTTTGATGTGATTGACAATGGATTCCTTGAAATGTAAAATATTAGTTATCGCATATACGTTGTAAACTTTGTATATGTATTAGCGACAACGGAAAGTAATGTTTTTTTCTTTTTCTTTTTTTCTTTTTCAAACAAATAAAATTTTACCTGTTTTATTTTTAATCAGCAATGTAATTTCCCCCTCATCAACATCTCATACCCTCTCGTGTATAAATTCTTAAACCGGATCGATAAAAATGAACTTTTATTGGAGCAAAACATGTGGGGATGGCATTTTAGATATTTAACGAAATTTCAATTTTTTTCTCTCCTCAGAAAGTGTTATAGCGGTTGGAATAAACAACAATCTGATTGTGCAGTCGTTCGAGTATATTCTGGCCATTGTCAAAAGAGAAGGAGTCAATCTGAATCATGATTATGAAACATTACGTTACTTATTCAGTGCAAACCATGGAAAAAGTAATGAATTTCGGTGGGTTGCCTCACCCACCATACTCTCCCGACATTGCAGCACCCGATTTCCCTTTATTCTGATATCTCTGGGAGAAAAAACCCAGAGATGTAGAGTCGGGCTGATTTTGGTGTATAGAAGTTGGAGTCGGTAGTCGAAAGTTTAAAATTCCAAAAGTCGGAGCAGGTCATTTTCCCAGAGTTCGCCACTCTGCTAGTGCTTGCCGAGTCGGAAGCGAACTAATTTGGGGGTAAAAGAGTCGGAGAAGATGTCGGATACTCTAAAATTCTCTGAGTCGGTCATTCTTCCTCCGACTCTGTTGCCCTGGAAAAAACATGAAAATTTAATTGATATCGCAAATGTCAATTCCAGATATTGTGCTCTAAAACCGATTGATTTTCACCGATCCAGGAGAGAAAATTTGTGCATTGCATGGCATAGAAAATACTTCGTAACGCAGGAAATTATATCATTTATTAAAAATAAAAACTTAGTTGAAATTTATTTTGGGGGAAAAAAAAGAAAAGAAAGAAAACGTTTGAAAAGAAAATACTTAACTTTCCAATCCTCTTATACTGCACCTTAGATTACGATCAAAAGAAATTTTGGGAAATTTTATCTCAAAATTTTTTTTTGTCAAAATCATTCATTAAGTATTTATATTTACCAACAAAACTTTGCGCATGTTCTCAGACAATCGAATGAATGTGAACCGCGTTACTACTACCATCTTGGATACATATGAAAAATTCCTGCACGTAATTGCAACAGAAATATTCCCGTCTTTTTGTATTTCGATGCAAATCAATTTTCCGTAGCACAAACTCCAATTCTATTTTCTTTAATCCCAAAGCAAATATCCATCGCAGGGCTTCGGAATTCCGTTATATATTTATTTATTTCCGTTCCAAGTAGCTAGTGTCTTGATTGCAAAGCGTGCGATGGAATTTTAATGCTGTTTGCCCTCTGATGTTACCGATCTCTGCTCGTTCCGAACGTAATTACCGGGAGCTACGAGTTATGCCTCGGTTCTTTGTTTTGCATTGCAATGTTTTTTAAAATTTCATTTGTTATTATTTTGCTAGTTTATATGCGGAATGGATGGTTAGTTTGTTTCTGAAATAATTTGCTTCCTTTTGTTTTGAATTCAAATGAATTTCTCTTGTATTAAATTCCTTTTTGTTTTCTTCAAAGGAATGTTTTTTTTTCCTTTCCAGAGTTAATGTCGAAATAATTTAATTTTCTGTTTTGGATTTCGAATGTATTGAAGAGCCAGCGACGTTTGCTTTATTTTAAAAATATGAGTAATTTTGTATGCTTGTGCGCAAGCAAAAATATGCCGCGTTTTTAATTTTGGACAAAAGTAATAACGAATTTTGTAGCTTATTTTTTTGAGAAACGCCCATCTTTTTGGTACTCTTCCTCCAGCGGTCTCTATGTTTCTTTTGAAAAACCCTTTGATGTTCATGATTTTAAGAAATATCTTGCAAAATATTTTCAAGAATGAAATGCTTTAAAGATGATAGGGAAAATGGAGAAATTAGCGTTAAAAACTCTGCTCACCCTCCGTAAAAACTGACATGCTTTTATGTTTATTGAAGAAGATTCGTAAACATGTACTAATTCTTCTTCAATCAACTATCTTTAGTGTTTGCACTTAACAGTATCTTTTATGCAGAATTTAGTCTCTGAAGGTAAAAAGGGGAGCAAATCCATTTGATATGCATTTATTTAGCATCCATATTGTAGTTTTTCCCCTTGCGGTGAAAACTGCTCGTTTCATAAGACAGTAAATACCGATTTTTATCACAATACAGCGAAACCCCTATTTTACGTCTCCCCGATCTACGTTTTTCCCGCATTTCACGTTTTTGTTTTGTTGTTCTTGTTTTTCAGAATATAAATGATGTCAATTAAACCCGGATAAAAAGTTTGTTATTTATGAATTTCTAACATTTTACGTTATCCCTGTAAAAAAAAAAGTTCTAAAATAAGCTATGTGCCTCCTTTAGTGCTTTATAAAAGCTAATCCACCATGCTATTGAAGGTTAATCTATAAAAACAGAAATGCTACGATCTTTTCGTTCGCCAATGAAAGTGAACAAGAAGAACCGGAAGTACAGCTCGTCCCTTCTTTCAATATTGTATTGAAGAGCTTACAAGTGAGAAACTTTTCTTTCTCATAAAGAGTAGAAAAAAACTTGCTAAGTATTTCAATCCTGGAAGCTGCATTTACTTTGTCTCAATGACTAAAAAACAATCCACTATTAACAAAGAACTATTTTCAACCTATACGTCCGGATTCGCAAATAAATGTGTTAAAATGATCTAAAATGGTATGCTATAATAATGTTCTTTTTGGAAAATTTGGATAATTATACTTTTTTTAAAGAGTTATCTTTACTTCCTTTAGCTATCCTTTAGCTTTTTTCCATTTAATTTTTGCTTTCTATGTATTTCCAGTGTTTTACGTCTTCCCGTATTTGACGTTTTTTAAGTCTTTTGAGAAACGTAAAATTGGGGCTTCACTGTATTTTCTAGAAGCGGGATATAAAAACCTGTAGATTCCTTACCAAAGGGGTTTAAAGAAATTTAAAATCAAAGGATCTTCAATACGCCTCATCCTGAAGTAGCCGTACTTTTCTCTCGAATTCGAAAGAAGACATCGAATCAGTAGCTTCAGTTCTGTATGAGGTTCCTGGGGATGTATGTTCTCGGTTGTATGGGTGGACCACTCTCCCTTATCGTTTGTTTTATCGATCCTCTCTCCCCACCCCATCAGTTTGCTCACTGAAGTACAGTCGTTTCCAGTGTGCTGAGTTGTTCCAGCAACGGCTATTAATGCACTGGTAAGTCCATCCCTAATGCTCTATTCTCCAGGAGGTCGTAATGGAATGCCAAATGACGTCTTTTACATGGAGTATAATAACAGAAATTCGGTGGTTTCTATCTCTCTTTGTATCGAGCCATGACTCTATTAGGGCATTTCTTATATTTTTTTTCTTCGGCAAAATTCAGTTCCAGGCATATTTGGAGTGTTATTATTTGGCCAGCTTTCATTTCACTTTGATGGGCTTCATGTGGCTTGATGATGAGTTGTATTTTTTCCCCTTGCAATTTGGCCTGCCAAAACACTATGCTATGTCAGTCAGTTTTATGAATTATTTTGTGCCCTATTTCTTTTGAGAAATTCAAAATTTTCGTTTGTATGATGTCTATATGAACAAAATAGAAGTACATTGAACCCTTACGCCATGAGATATTTTCATTCTATCCCTGTTGTAGCTTCATTGATCACCATGAATTTTCTAGTGGCTTTTTTTTACGGAAAAATTCATTTCCGGGCGTATTTGGAGCTTTATAATTTGTTCAACTTTCATCTCTCATGGATGGGGCTCATGAGGCTTGATGATCAGTTACATATTTCCCCCGCCATTGCAATTTGGGTTACGAAATGACTACGGTATCGTTATGTTTCATGAATTGTTTTGTTTCCATGTTTCCTTTGTTAAAATCAAAATTTTCGTTTGTAATAATGCCAATGTCAATGACATCAAAGCTTGTTAAACCATGCTCCATAATAATATTTTCGTTTCGGTGTTGTTAGAGTTTTCTTTCTATTTTCTTATTATTTGGGAACTAGGGATATATACAAACAATAATACAGGTATCTTCATGTCAATAAATTTTTTTGAGCCCATTAAATCGCCGAATGGTTAAAGGATATGCCATCCATACCTTCGTAATTACCTACCATACCTACCATATTTAAGTCGTATTTATGCATTAATAACCAATATTTCGTAAAAGTTACTAATTTCAGGAAATCTTCGAAGTGTTTCATTGATTTTTTTCATGTGAAATGTTGAGAAAAATTGGTTTTTAAGTGAATATAAGAGAACCGGAGTTCTATCCATTCATGTGCAAAGCTTAAGATGTTTTTTTTTTTTTTTTTAAATAATTTGGGTCGAACTTACTGTTATGTATTATTGTTTAAAATATATCTAAAAAATTCGTGTACTTAAATCGCGAAAATACACAAAATTTCTTCAATAAATTAAACCGTACAATTCCTTCGTAATGTTTATAGCGAAGAAAATGTCCCTGCAGGTTTGCAATGGCATTAAATACTTATCTGAAATTTCGTTGCACATTGCAAGTGATGATAGAAACTAGATAAATGTGGTTATTCTGAAAAAAATATTTTATTTTAGTTTATAAATTAACAAAGAAGAAGAACATGGTAATTTATGTTATTCTGTAACGGTGATCTTTTTAAAGGTATAATTACTAAAAAAAAATTTTTTTTTCTCAAAATAACCACTGTTTTAAAACTGTAGAAGCATTTTCTTCCCAATAAATATTAGTATGGAATAGCCCAGTTTTTTTTTTTTTTTTTTAAAGGCATAATCCATGAACGAAGTATCAATTACATTCTCTTAAAAGCTCAAAATAAACTAATAAAGTTGATTTATTAAAGTATGAAATAAGTAAACGAAACGATTGCTGAATTCAACTTAGTTGATTACCTTTTAAATCGTTCTTTCATCATTATGAAACATTTCATTAACGAGAAAAACTTTTTTTTTTATTTCTCAAGGACTTTTTTTTAATACTTAAGTAAATATTAAGGTATTTGTTTTCTACATTTATTCTTTTAAAATTAACCGAAATTAATTTCAACCGAAATGAAAATATTAAAAAAAGTATAAACTCAGCCATAAAACAATTTCGCTTCCTGTGTAGGAAAAAATCCTGTCCTCCATTCCTGGGGCAAAACAGAACTGGCGGGCAGATTATGTACGCAAAAAGCGGATCGATTACAATGAAAAATATATGAGGCAGCCAGCAGCTATCATTTAAAAATTGCTAAGAGCCTCCCACTACTATCCCGTTTCCAGGTAAAGTGAGTCACTCCAGGTTTTCCCTACTCCCACCCCCGCTTTTATAAGAGTTGAGGCAGTGGGCGCGGCTGCTTCCACCTGACACATTTCAATTGTTTGGCGTTTCCTAAGTTGCCAACTTTTTTTTCTCTTCGTAGTCAAATTTACGAAATGATTTCACTAAATTAATCAGTTAGTTGAGAAATTTATTATTTTTCCATAGTTTTTTTTTTCGGTCAATGACTAAGGTTTTTAAATGGAAGTTTTAGAGGAGATACAAAGATTTTGTTTGTTTTTTCCCTGATTAAAAGTATTTGAGAATGTTTGCTGATATGGTAGCTTAATAATTAACTTACGTATGGAAGGGAAGAGGGAGAGAGAGAGATGGAAAATTTCACGTTTTGTCGCTTTACTATGTTTTTGTGGGAGTAAAATGGATGTTAATTCATATCCAGTCTTTTGAATTAAACATTCAGTCAACTTTCAATAACTCGAAGTCTCAAAGGACCGGCTAATACGTTCGAGTTATTGGTAGTTTGAGTTATAGGAAGTTTCCACAACAGTCTTAAGAGTTTGGAACCTAATAAAAACTTCAAGATAAAGGAATATTCGAGTTATCGAGATTCGATTAGTTACTACTTTGTTGTACTAATTCAAAAGAATTGAAGTAATCAAATATACATGTTTTTTTAATTTCCTTTACAATTGAGATAAACATAATGATATCTTTCATTTTTGAATCCTATTAATAATATGTTTTGAGTTTAAAATCGAAGTTACTAAATCAGAATAGATTTTTGAAAATGTGTTACGCATAACTTTTAAGTCCTGGAAATTATATGTATCCTAATGTTACATGTAAACACAGAAATATTGCGGAACTGTTAGACAATTATCGAAAACACCTCGTAAAATAAACGTTGCTTGTTATTCTGCTCGCTGTTATTTTTTCGTATAAATGAAATCCATTTGCAACACACACCGACACACCGTGGGCGACCAGAAGCTTCTGAAATTGCAACTCCTGTGAGCAAAGTATTCGTCTTAAAAATTAAGAGGAATTATGATGCATACTTTTTAAATCAATTTCTTTTTAAATGACCGTGAAGGAACATTCTTACATGCAGACGAATAAACCACCTTATGTATTGAAACAATTTCAAACAATTTTCTTAAGCCTACTGAAAATTTGTGAGTAACACTTTTGTGAGAACTGAAAATTTGTGAGTAATCATGATAAGGGAGTTTAATTGCATAGCCTTTGCCAAACCACCATTTTTAATATGAGAATAATATTGAAATGTTTATTTTGGGAAATCTCTTTTCACTTTTCTTCTTAAACAGTTTTGCCGGCTCAAGATGTTCTTGTAAATTTTATTGGATGATTATAATAGATGATATATACAAAAGTAGCGTTAGTATCAGATTTAAAGCTGCTTTGCCAAACAAGTGCCTGAAAATAAGTCAAAGTGGGGTAAAATTGCCTCTAATTTATTTCAAAAGCATTAGTAATGTTACCGAAAAGAAGGTTCAAGATATTAGAAATCTTTTGCAATTTTTGCAAGTCTGTTTTCTTAGAATCGGAGCAACATGTTCAGAAGAATAAAATAAACAATTTTCTTCCAAATTGCATTTTTTTAAACGAAAAAAAAAAAAAAAAGTTTGACAGGAGGCGATTGTATTTTTTTTTCTTAGTGTTACAGCGCTTGACAATTCTTGCATTTGCCGTGGTTGTTTCTTGGCGAGTGAAAAACCGGTTCAAAGGACGATTTAGGTTTTTTATTTTTTGTTTCCGATTTTTATTTCATTCATTTCGTTTTTTATATTCTTTTCGATTCAGTAGCGTAACCGATGCACTGATGTGCACGAGTGTCCTTGAGTTGGCTCCGGTCATTTGGAACTGATGGAGTCGAAAGGAATGAAAGAATTGTATTAAACAGAATGGATTTTTTATTAGATATTTTTGTTCACGATTTTTTTAACAGATGTGTTCACATCGCGCAATACACTGTGGAAAACCTTTCATTATTTCACGCAGGTGTTACTTTTCTTCCTTAATCTAAATCGAATTACTCAAACTTTCATTACGTTTTGATATGTTGTTAAACGAAAAACTTAATAACGCACATCAGTGATTTTGTGCCAAATTTATTTTTCTTTTTAAAGGTTAATTTATTTTATTGCAATCATTTGTTATTTGACTACGCGATTTGTCACGTGAAATGAGTAATAAATTAGACAATGGATGAAGCATAGGGTTTAAAGATCGCGTAAATTCGGGTTTACTTCACATGTATTCATGTTTTACTTCAATGTTCTAAACACTTCATTTTTATTATGAATTTAAAGTATTAACATCATTTATTAACGACAATGGATTACCATTTGGACAATAAAAAATATTTATTCCTCATTACTGTTTTCTTTCTATTTTTTGAAAATGCTTTGTGTTTTATAAAATACTTCTGTTTTTCAGCATGCTTTTTGAATGTCCGTTTTACAGATCTAATGGACGTAAATAATTTTGATCATAAAATGTTATTGACTCTTCCTTCTCTGTCAGGTAAACGGCAGAAAATATTTGTTAGGGAAATGAAGTATTCTATTTCATTTATAAAAAAGAAAATAATTTTTAAATCCCCCCAACTTTTTTGGTGGCATAACATGTTATTTGCTATTGATATATAGCTTTGCTTGAGACAGTTTTTCCACGGCGATGTTTTCAGGCGCCAGTAAACTGAATAAACAATGAAGTGTCTGCTGCCCGATCGCTTTTTATGCACACACACAAATTCAATGGGATAAGAATATTTCCAGAGCTGTAAGGCATCGCTTCAATTGATAAAACATTTGATTGTGAAATTATTTTTGATGTAAAGTTTCTGTAAACTAGTATTCCTTTCTGTTGTGATTTTTAGACAGTTTTGTTTTTGTTCGTGCTAAGTTTCATTGTAAATGTGCTATGAATAGTTAATTAGTTTAAATCAGCGATTTGGGTTTTGTGTCGTGCAAGAAATGTAAAATTTTAGTTTCGTGTTAGCGCGAAACCTCGTTAACGAGGGTTTCCGTAAATTATTAGACGGAAACTGTGCTGAAAAAAAGCCCCGTTTTGTTAGTTGGTTAAAAAAAAAATTGATTTTTTCCAAAAAGGTTTTTTTTTTTTTTTGAACAATTTCATTGTTTTCCCCCAAATATTTTCATAAATTTTACATATTACAAAGAGTAAAATCTAATTAATGCAAAGTAATAGCAAAGCTATATAGATAAATTACAGGTTTAATAAATTTAGAAACTTATATTTTTTAAGGTTATGCAAGTTTGCTAAATAGTTTTTTTATGTTTTTTTTTTTTTAAATTTATGCAGCTTTCCTATAAGTTACAATCAATATACAAGGCAGACCAACTAAGTTTTTCTAAAATTACATAGAAAAAAAAATCCAAGTAGCTCTTTTATAACTTTTTAATTATCATTCTTTTTCAGTCTTTTGCATTTGAAAATGGTCCAAAAAGCATATTTCAACCAAAACTTCACATACTACCTAATTTGCTTGATTACTTAAGATTTATTAAGATAGGTTATGTACCATTGGAGCGATGCATAGTGTAAAAATATCCTAACACTAGAACATTTAAATGACAAGAGAACAAAAAAATAACTAAAGAAGTCCAAGAACACTTAGAGTAGGCATAAAATTGCGATTATACCTGCACACTTTTTGCATCCCCGATAGACGATGCAGTCAGAGCAAGAAAAGAAGCTGTATAAAATTATGAAAACAGAAAACATCCATGTAACTCTGTGCTCTTATATATAAAAGAAAAAAAAAAATCATGGCAAATTTTCACCTTTCAAAGAACTTTTTTGATCCCAATATAATAAAAGAAGTCGCAGGTATGAATGGTGGAAGAATCAATTAACATTAATTTTTATGACAGTCTTCATTATTAAAATATGTTAAAAGAGTATTGTCATTTAAGTTTGTACTAAGGCTTTTAATTAAAATGATTCTCTTTCTTTGATAATAAAATTGCATTCCTAAATGTATTAATCCAGGAGAAATAATGTCTGCAATAGTAAACACATTGATTTTCTTAAAACCTACTTGTTCTATTATTGTAATTGGTGTCATTGATACATTAGGTAAATAAATTCCATGATTTGTAACTTTTTTAAAATCTTTTAACAAAATATGCGTTGATCTTTTGATTTTTAAAGTTGTATAATGTACATCAGACTTATGATTCTTTGTAGATACAACAAAATACTTTCCATGTTTAAGAATGCTTGACTTTAATTGTACTTTTATTTTTTTATTTATAGTAGATAACTATGATTATGAGGAAATTAAATTGCAAGAATTTATTCTTGGGGATTTGTAATTAAATAATGCCTAAACTATCACAGTAAATTGTTTCTTTGATTATTTATACCAAGACCCATTTACGCATTGTATTTTTATAACAGCTAAAGATTTTCAAACTATATTCTCCTATAAAAATCTCAAAGTATGATTAAATGAAATTACGAGATTTTACTCTTAATTATTTAATTTATTACGAAGAAATTAGGTACAAATATGAATATTAAACATTCCTTAACAATTAATTCATTAAATCTTCATTATTTACCTAAAATAAAATTGTTTTTCTTACAAATAGTAATAAAAACCAAATAAACCCGGTTTAAACAAAAAAAGCATTTTTTTTTGTTTTTTCAAAAAAAAAAAAAAAAAAAAAAAAAAACGGTTTTTATATCAATCCTGCTGTTTTCGTAAAGTTAAAAAAAAAACTGATGAACCCAAATCCGATAGAAACATATGCCTAGTTCCTGTATCAGACTCTGAGACTGCGACGTTCTTGTCCGCCTCCGATTTTTCTACAACCGAAGAGAACCACTCGGTTAATCAAAATCTAAATTGCATTCATAAAATATTTAATTTTTAATTAGACGTATTTTTGAGCATTTTTAAGTCAAGTTTTAATAGTATATTTCTGTGGTCAGATGGCAAAATGTTCTAAGACTTTTTTTTATTCAGTTTTTTACGTTATGAATTGTTTTTATGTGTTTGTCTGCAAATAATCTACAACCAAAATAATAATAATAAATAATAATAATAATAATAATAATAATAATTTCTCACTCATTGTTGGAAAATTTGCTATCGAAAGAAAAATTTATGATTTTTCCGGATTTATTGAACTTTTAAACAGCTGTAATGAAAAATTTGAAAAAAGTGTTTTACTACATTTTGCCATTTGATCACAGATTTCTGCACACAAGATAGGTGTAATCAGATATATGAATGAAATGGAGGATTCTTTACGGAGATATCAGTACATAAAATATAAAAAAAAGAGCATAGGCCGTCGTGTGTTAGATGCTATTATCTTAATATTCGTTTTATTATAATTAATGTGCAATAACCTTTTAGTTACGTCAGTTAGTTAATGTTTAATCGCAACTTTTATGCTAAACAATCCTTCATTTCAGGTCCAGATCTATAACGTTCGGGTTCCACAGCAAATATCAACAAGCCCTATACGTTTTTTCAACTCGTATCTGAGATGCCCATTTTATTCAAAGTCGCTATGTAAATTTGAACAGGATTAAAACTTTTTTTCAGCACAAATTCAAAGTTCACCGTTAGAACAGGAAATATCATACCATCCCTTCACGGCTTTTACAAGGTAAATCCCACAGGTCAAACCAAGTGATTTACTTTATTATTATTTTAATTAAATGTAACCCAAGTTTGAAACTGCCTTACGTGAGACTACCTAATCTATTGCTGCAGTTTCCGAAAATTTAGGACTGACAACACATTCTAAAACCCGAAAAATTATTAAAATGGTTGTTTCAATAATTTTTGTATGCAATTTTGAATTTTTTACGGGGGAGGGGGGACTTTTTTTTATATAGTTTTTCAAAATTTCAGAGTGTCCTCAACTAATTTTACTTGAATCCACTCTCAGCCCTGGTCATGACCCTCCCCCCCCCCCCCTAAAACGAGATCCTGTATCCGCCCCTGACGGTAATGCTTTTAAAATGAATAAAATTAACTCTAACATAATTTTTGTTTCCACCCTCTCGATCTTTTACATTTTAGATGTTAAACTTAATAAACTAATCTTCAAATACTTGAATTTGAGTTGAAATAACAGTTCTGCGTTTATACAAAAAATACACGCCAGTTGGATCTTTTTTAAAGCTTTTAATGGCTTTATAGCCATGAACCCTTTCTACCTGTTGACCGAAAATCCTGCTGCATAAACGGCTTTGGGTGTATTTTAATGTATTTTCATTTTGTGATGTATTTGCAACAACATTTCTCTTCACTGAATTGGCCAGGGGCGGCATTTCAGCATTTCATTTGGGGGGTCGAGTTTCTTTAACATGAATTACCTCAATGGAACAAAACACATATTGTCTAACAGCTAGTGATTATGATATGGAGGGGGGGGGGATTTCATAGTTAAAGAGCCCCCAGAAATGAATTTGTTGACGGAGATATTTTTTTTTCAAAAGTAATGTATTTTTAGGAGTATCTATGAAAGTATACTATGCATTAAGCAGCTGAAATGTGCTTCTAGCAGAATAAAGTGATGAACATTCCTCAAATAGATGCACTTAAAATGTGAGCGTAACAATGAATATAAAACACCAAGACATTTTCTTGTGAATATCATGCAGCCACACCACTGTACGGGCTTCGCATAACTATCGTTACACAGAGCACACAAGAACGAGATATTTAGCCTATTAATAAGAAATTACTTCTTTAGTTGAAATTAACCATGATTCTTCATCAGTTTTTTTTTTTTGTATTTGAAAAACGGAAAACACTTGCTCATGTCTAGAAATGTGTCGAGATTGTTTTTCTTGAACATTGATTTGCGATTTACGTAAATTGAATTTACTCATTTTTTATCATTCCTCTCAAAAAATTTGGGGGTGCGACCGCCCCCTCTCGATCTCCTTACTTGCCTCCCCTGAAATCAGCTGAAATATTTAAATTTCTTGAAAATAATATGGAACAAATAAAGTGCAGTAATAAGACATTAATTTGTAGTTCACACTTCATTTCGTGTCCAATAATTTATTTTTATGCAACTGCAACTCTTCGAAAATACCATTGCTTCCTCCCCTCATCTTATAAGAAAATTATATTTTAAAGAGTGATCTTCAAAAAGTGCTTTTTTTAAAATTGGTGCTCTAAATTATTCTTATTATTCTTATTTTGATTACGCATGCTTTCTCAACGAAATTTTAGAGCAGAGTTAAAAATATAAATAAAAAATAAAATCAAACATCAACGTTTACTATAGGAACAGTCTAGTCAATTTATTTAATTTTTGCTGTTCTACTGGCAAACTTCATTCTCTAGTTTATAATAGTTGTTTTCTCATAAATTGTATTCTTCTTTTTGATTTACTCTGCATGCCTAATACCAGAAATCACTTTACCCTTACTCTCTCTCGTTCTCTCTTTGTTGTAAAAATGAACTATACTTATTCGTTTCTTTTGAAAAGCTATTCATAGGGCATAAACTATTAATCTTGCTTATATATAATTTTTCTGGTGCTTCTTTATTGTTATTATTTTTTTTTCAAAGCATTGAAACTTTCAATGGAACAGCTGTTTCTAATTTCAACTAAGGAAAAAGTTTCAAACTTTAGTCTTATTCTCTTTTGCCCTGTCAAATATTAAACATTCCAGTTTTGCAAAGCACACCATTTAAACAATGGCTTAAACGTTCTTGATTGTCTTTTGGCATTCTTAAGCCCAGTATGAAATTGTTGTTATGCATCCGAAAGGATTAAGACGTGCATTTGCATTTTTCTCTTGCTGATAGGCTACTTCTACTGAGCATGCGATGTGATGCATGGAAAGGTTAAATTGCAGAGTTGTTTAATAGTTCGTCGAATGAATATGGTAGTTTCTTTCTGTGGCATCATTTTATTCGGTCATTCACTTCCTTACAAAATGGCACTCGTATGGAACGCATTTATATTTTTCTTGTTTTCGGTTTGGTAATACTTGTAAATAGAACCTATTATTTTTTAAAACGTAATCTTAAACCGTTTCTCTTCTACGGAATTAAAATATATTTGAATCGTAAAAGGTATTTAATTTCTCTGTCATAGCGATGGCGCTGGCATGCATAGTAAGACATAATTTAAATAAGCGTGTAAAATCACGAAAAATTAAGAAAAAACACAGAAACAATAATTTAAGAACATTTTTTGAAAGCTTTTTTTTAGTTTGCGAAAGTGAAATTACTATAAATAAATACCAATGTTTTTCTTGAAGAAAGGTTTCTTTGTGAAAATCATCTTCATTCAGAGGAAATAGAAACTATGCAAGAAAAGCAGCCGGTAAAATTTTCTTACTAGGAACAATCTTGATTTGAAACACTTTTCATACAGTATTTTTTCTCGAAGTTATATGTTTTTCAAAATGTCTGGCATGGTGGCAAGTTTTTAAGATGGTTGCTGACGGTGGGGAGCAAGGGGCCCCCATATAGGGGGGGGGCAAGGGGGGCTCGAGCTCCACCTCCTTAGAAATTAGAACTTCCTTTCTTTTAATACTTTTTTCTTTTCAAAAATGTAAAAACATTTCTTCTCCAGCCATTATTGAATAAGTTATTAAAAATGTCAAATTTTAATGACTCTAATCTGTCCTGAAATCAGCTTTCATGGGGAAAATATCCTGCTAAACCATGGTTAAAATATCTTACCCCCCCCCTTACAATTTTACATATGGGCGCCCATGGTGGGGAGCCAGGGTAATTGCCCCTTGCTTCAGGAGGTCTAGAGGGTGCGGTTTCAAGAAAAAACTTGTGCTGGAAGGGGGAGGGGTCCGAATCTAGTAGATTTTGAAACAAGAATTGAATTGTTGATATTTTTTTTTCATCAGAGACATTGTCATTTTACGAGCCTTGTTTTTGTTTTTTACCTTATCTCATTTCTTTAATCTCCTTTTCAGTTCTACTAAAATAGTCTTGCATAATAGCTTTTCTGTTGTTGTTAAAGAGAGGTTCAAGCATTCGCTGTGCGAAAAATGTCAGGATCGTTAGCGGCATTTTAACTTAGTGCTATTTGCAAATGAGTCCCGAAACCGCACGCAGCTGTTGACATCTTTTTTTTCCCCTTTCGTGAATTCAATTTCTTTCCCGATTTCGCAAAATCGAGTTCGTTGCCGTTGTTATTATTTCTTGATTTTTTTTTCTGTAATGAGTTTACATTGCTAATAAATGTGTGATTATTGATTTTTTTTCTCTCTAGAAAGATGGAAACGTTCCGTTCAAAATTGGCTCATTAGATATTTCAGAAAAATATACTTTCTATTCAAATTGAAAAATAATTACTTGATTTGCTTTTAACTTATATTGAACCGTTGCTTTCAATGCTTTCTGTACTGTACACCAGGGCCTTATTTTTAACAAAAGAAGTGCAGGAGCTTATTTTTACATCTGAATAACCTGAATTTCGTCTCAAATATTAAAATTCATTCATTAATCATCATGCATTAAATTGAAAATAAGTACAGGAGTTTAGTTCGTGTGAGCTCCTGTGCAAATTAAGGCCTACTGTAAACGCTAATTATTCACACTTGATATTTTTGTTTCAATGGACCTAAGCAAAAAGGGGTTAGAAAAAATGTTGAAATTTTCGAAGTTAAAATTATAATTATCGTCGAAAACTAAGGTAAAACTAAGGCAAGGTTATAATATCCAATTTCCTATAATTTTGAAAAATAATTTGGCAACACTACGCAGCTCATTTTTATCTACCAAGTATTTTAAAGTGACTGAAGCTACTCTTGAATGCTGATTTGAAGTGGTCGAAATCTGTCGGTACTGTTCATTGAAATACTCTCAGCCACAAATAATAGAAATCTTTTGATGCTTTGCTAAAAAAAATGGAGAGTTTTTAAGCATTTATAAATTTCATTTTTCATACTTTTATTTTACGCCACATTGCTCGCATGGTGACCCACTAGTGCCAAAGTGGGAAACAGGTAAATAATTCATTATAAATGGTTTGCTAGTTACTATTTCCTAATTTTGGATAACTGCAACACTGCAGGGACTTTTCCAGTTTCATGCCATTAGATGCAGTACCACTTGAAATATGTGTGGGCAATAAAAATTGAGAAATTAATTGGTTCAAGAACATAAAAAATGTATTTTCTTATGAACGCCATTCTACTGCCGAAACCAGTGGCGGATTTACCATCTGGTAATTGCGATGCGCCGCCTGACTATAGGGGTCTTCGAAGGGGGTATAAAAATGCACATGGTAAATGATTTTCACTGTTCACTGACAAAGGAGCCCCCCAAATTGCATTGCGATGCCCCCCCCCCCCAAAGGGGCTGCCCACATATGATTTCACGTATTGGGACTGGGGGGGGGGGAAGGAAGTTCGTAAAAGTGTGACAGTTTGTGACGAGGGGGAGAAAGGGAGTAAAAAGTAGTGTGACATTTTAAAATAAGAGTGTTTTTGAAAAATAGCTTAACACGTGAAAGGGGGGGGGGATCAACAATGTTTAAAAAAAATGTGACATCATTTATATATATATATATATATATATATATAATATATATATATATATATATATATATATATATATATATATATATATATATATATATATATACACACATAAACAGCTCCAAACTTCCATCCGCTACTGACCGAACTGACATAATGACCTGTAAAGGTTTTACCACAAATAAAAGTTATCTCTTTGAATAAAAGCTAGGAAACTCGTTTTATGACAGCTGAAATTTTAGTCCACAATATCAAATATCTCGTCTGCGCTCGAAATTCGAATTTTTTTATTCGTGGATGGAATTTTACTACACGACCTCTCTCACTCTCTCTCGCCGCATCGGCGGACTGTTACAAGGTGATTGTTATTTGTCTCGATCAGCGTCTACCCTCGTTTGTGAGGAGGTACCACCTGCGGAGCGGAGCACTGGAACAGGTTTGACAAGTGAGCGCTCCTCCCATTCTTTTGCAAGTGTAACGAACTTACCGCCAGAGAAAAGGAATGCTATGAAATGAAGATGAAATCAAACTTCTTTGATGGAAATCCACTCTGCTTATCTTCTGCTAGCTCACTTCGTGACGTATAGAATTTCATATTTCCGCCAGTTTCACGTTCTTTTCCTTGGAGAATCGATCTAGTATGTAATGGATAGATAACACCTTCTATGGCATTATTATATCTTTTCTCCGGCCAAAATATGATAACATTTATACAATAATTGAATGGGTCGAGAGATTCCCATTAATACAGTACTCGCAGGGCCCGCGATAGGGATTTCGAACTTTTAGCCAGTATATTAGCCAAATTTCGAAAATATGAACCAAATTAGTCTTAGACGAAGACTAAAATGCAAACACTTGTTTTTAAGTTGCAGCATACACTCATACATTCTTTTGGCCGGGTTTGTTTTCTCTAGTGGGGAAGTTTGAACAATCTTATGAAACAACTTTGAGGGTGTTTTTTTTTTCTTTTTTCTTTTTTTTGGAAGTTTTAGAGAATTTTCTTTTTCCAAAACTTTCGCCAAATCAGAGTTTACTTCGCCGAATTTACGTTTTTATCGTATCTGGCGTGTTAGCGAATGCTTAGCACGGGCTTACGTTTTTAAGATGCAGCATGCACTCATACATTTATGGTAAATAAGACACTTGTTTGGCGGGAATTTTTTTCTCTAACGAATTTTTAACAATCTTATGACATAATTTTGAGGATGTTTTTTTTTCTACGGAATTTTTAGGGAATTTCCTTTTCGCCAAATCAGAGATTGTTTCCCCGAAATTACTTTTTTATCGCTTTTGGCGCGTCGGCGAATACTTAGCGCGGGCCTTGCAGTAAAGTGCCGATTATAGATATGAACGTATCTCTCTCACTGATGTGCAAGAAAGTGAGCTCGATTAGTTCTAAATGAACTTCTTCTGTTTCTATTTTGATTAAATGAGGGGTTTTGTCGTTCCTGTCTTTATTTCTGCAAAAAAAAAGAAAAAAAAAAAAGCTTGACTGAATACGTTAATGGTTTAAAAAGTTAGAAGAACAGATAAGAAGAGATTAATATGCATTCCTTTCCGTAATTTATGCGAGTGATTGAGAAAATTTTAACACTTGGTATGTATACGTTTATCAAAAATCGAGACATTGAAACGAATTATCTTTTTTAATTTTGTGAGTTTGCTTCTCAAAAGTTCTTATTATTTTTTCAAAAACAAGAAACGAGTACGATCTTTCAATGTGTTCGTAAATGTTTAATCACCTTTAAAATTATAATTCAGCATAATATTTTCTTTTACTACACCTTCGTAGAATAATTATGCATTTTTCAACAAATAGAATTAGAATACTGCATAATTCTAAATTATTACCTTTTTTTTCAGCTTTTGACTAAAATATTATTTGTGCAAAATCTTAAGTTTCGTCTAAAATAACACCTATTATTCTTTCCGTTTCCTATCTCTTCGAGTATGTAAATTCGGTATAAATATTTATGCGTAAGAAAAAAAACAGCTGCTTCTGGGATCTTTGTTCTTAATTGAAATATTATTCAACTTTTGGATCGCAATATGCTGAGCGATGCTTCAGACGCCATGAATTTTAAATTGGAAAAAGTACAACTGTGGAACATTTCTCTTTCTTTGTTATTACTTTAATATCAAAGTTAACTTATTTCAACGTAAATCTTATATTTCTTCATTTTTCAGTGACGATTTTTTCTCTCTTTCTGTTTCTTTCTTTCTTTTCTTTTCTTTTTTTTTGTTTCGAAACTTCTTTTTGTTTCGCATTAAATCAGCAAAAGGTACTTGGAAAAGATAAAGTTTGGAGATATAGCTGAGAAATTTATAAAGTTTTTTCTGTTGAAAATTTTTTGATTGTATGAATAAGTTATGCTAATCACCTCTTCGAAATTCAATTTAAATGCTAAACTACTCTTCTAGTTTAAACAATCTTATTGAAATATTTTTCGCGTTTTTTAAAAGTTTTTTAGTTTAGTTTTCTAACCATTAGCAACTGCATGTTTTACTCTATAAAAATTAGATTTCTTTTTCTCTCCTAATCTATTCTAACTCGTAAGATGCTTCTAATAATTAACAAGGAATTTGTCCGAATCAAAACAAGCCTACTTTACCATTAGCTAAATTTCACTCACACTAGGCTGCAAATTATTTCAAATGTAATTTTGAAACAAGTTAAACAATTTTATGAAAGCCAAATGTCTCTCTTTTGTGTAAAAATAAAAGTATTTGGCTGTGTAAACAGCATCAAATTCATACTTTTCTATGATTCGGCATCATGTTTCAGTGAAGTATATCGATCAATGGACTTCTTTTAAGCATTTTAAGTTCTAGCGCGCTTTTTGTTTAATGACGAAATCAACATCTATTTGATTTAAATACTTAACACTCAACTCTGTGGTTATTTTAAACTTTCCCGCTGTGTTTTATCAACTCGGTGAAAATTAAGGTGCCCCTACTTTTCGCCGACACGAAATGCCCCCCTCCCACCCCTCCGTTTTTCAGTTTCAACCTTACATTTTGATACATTTAAAAAGGGAAAATTTTTAAATGTCGGTGGAAAGTAAGGTAAACTAAAATTAACGATGATTTTTTAACATTATTATTCTGTTAAAATAATTTGTGACTGATGCGTTGTTCAATTAAAAACGTGTTACGATGTAAATTCTGTATTTTAAGAATCATTTTAATATTTTCACTGTTGTCAGTGTGTGCGGATTACCACACTCTACGTTATCATGACTTGATTGTTAACAAAAGAAGTGCGGGAGACCTGTAGTCTTCAGAACGTATTTCAAACGTAAATAGTCTGATTTCCGTACAATCTGTAAATATTCGCATAAAACTGGTAGAGAAGTACAGGAGCTGAGTTCCTGTGAGCTCCCATGCAAATTAAACCCTGTGTTTGCTTCAAAAATTATGTTAGTTTGTCAAAATTCGTTTCTGGCGGATCCCAAAAAGGACATATATTTTAGTTTTAGTTTTAAGGAAATTTCCTGTTGTAGTTATTTTTAATTTTATCGTCTGCTGTGTTTTTGCATCACTACAGTAGCGTACATGGACCTTGATGCACCCCCCCCCCCCGCAAGATTTAATGACAATCCTCCATAAGATTTTTTTTTGAGAATTTTTTAACATATTGTTATTTTTTTAGAGCGTGCGCCCTCATACCGCTTGCGCCCCCCCCCACGCCGCTTGGATTTCGGGGGTGTTACATACGCCCTTAGAGCAGGTATTAGTAAGTGAAGGCCGCAAGTCCAATCAAGAGGTAAAGACGCCAGGTCACGAGACTCAGCAACGACGAATGGTAGACATATTTTGCGTGAAACTAGCGAAAGAAACCTAATTTCTTCCAGTGCTTTGCTTTAAAATCTATCACGTGACTTGGGATGTTTGCTTCAAGAATAAAAGTCTTCACTCCCTCTATTTTATCTCTTCTCAATGTCTACGCCACTGCATTATTATTTATCTATTTATTGTCGTCGGCAATGTTTAATATTTCTTTGCATTGTTATATTGAATTATAATCAGCGCCAGTGGTGTCCAACCTGCTGCCCGCGAAGTAGATCTATATGACCCGTTGTTTTGTTTAGTGTTGTTGACTGGTCACAAACTCACAAATTTGGTTCCAAATGAAGTTGAAATTATTTGGTAGAGTGAATGCAGTATTTCTTGTCCGTTGTTAGCGAAGAATATTTTATACATTTTTAAAAATAAGTGATTAAATTTTTTTTCTGTTATATACAAATTGAAGAATTTCATTTTATTTACTAAGTGAATAAAGGTGTAATTATTTAAAAATTCAAAAGAAATGGAGCGGAAGAAACAATATCTGTTTTTCCAAAACTCAAATTTGCGCTTTCATGCTTAAGCTATTTTGAAGCTGGTAAACAATTTGTTCGCACCATCAATACACATCAGCATGCCCGATTGCGAAAATGATGTTAGTTTCTCAATAAAACGCATTAAGAGTGACATAAAATATGATTAAAAAGCTAAAAACAGCTCCGTCGCAAATCGCTTGAACATGGCAAAACTTTTGAGCGTCATTTATTATCTCATTTTCAATAGATCATGTCATTTTGTGGAGACAGTTCACTGCTGGAGCATCAGATGAAAAATATCTGCGACTGTAACTGGCGTTGAAGAAAAATGGTACAGAATTATTCGTGAAAACATTTGCAAAAGCTTTTTTTGCGAACAGAATTTCGATTTTGAATCGAAACCATCGGCGGTGATTTGTATCTGTTACGATATTGTTGATATGCTTTTATTTGTTATTTTTTGATGTATTGGATATTCTACAAATACTCACTGTGAAAGATATAATCGGAAATTTTATTTGCTTTTCAAATAATAATTAAGTTCCAGTTCTACTTTTTTTTTTGTCTTTAATTTGTTTTGATAGCTTAAATATTGGAGATTTTTCTTGTTTTCATTGTTATTAAGAGCCTATGTTTTGTACTGCTGTACTAATTTTCAGAAATTTTCCCATGAAACGAGCTTTTTTATTTTCATTTATTAGCATTTAAGAGTGATGTTTCTTTTTTTGAGTTGAACAATGTTAGTATTCAGATTTTTTTTTTCCGTTTAACATAAATCTTTTTTCATGTTTGCTGTAATTCCTACTACATATGCATTAGTTTTCAAACTTAAAAAAGTAGTTTTAAAGTGAGCTGCCTGTTTTGTACCATTATACAAAAAGCAACTTGTTAGAAATAATTTGTTGGGATGCAGTGGACCTAAAAGTAGGCTTGCCAGATTTCTGAAATGGTCAACCGGGACACCGGCATGCCCCCCCCCCCCCAACGTCTCTAGTATTCAAATTTGTACGCAGCCCTGACTGAATTTTGGAGCGTTTTATATGGCAGTTTATTCTCAATGCTATGAATAAATGGTTACTAATTATGAACCTAAAACAGGGGTAATAAAAAATGACATAAGCAGATAAAATTTGAACATTTCACTTCTTGCATGGAAATATCTACAAGCTATTTTAGTAATAAGAAACACTTAGAATGAAAAATAAAAAATAGAATAATTAGATATGCTTTTCAATTTATTAGTTAATATACTTTTCATTTTATAGGACTTTTTTGTAGTCTTTTTTGGTTTTATTCTTATTGTATTGTATTGTAGTATTCTTGTCACAAGATAATCCGGTGTTAATTTCACAAGTCAATGTTGCAAATGATAATGTAATTATCCTAAGTAATCCTTCACAGTTAATTATTTTTAGACCTTTTTGGTCATTTTTATCAAATTTATCTTTTTCCGGGACGTGAAGTAAACCGGCCGGGACACCGGGATTTTGTTTGAAAACCGGGACTGTCCGGCCAAACCGAGACGTCTGGCAAGCCTACCTAAAAGAAGGTTTTCTGATTCGAATGTGCGATCATTGTGACAAAATGTGCGTAAATGACAAAAAAGAGCTCAATGAGGAAATTCACAATTCCTGTCTTGCATAATTGCTGTAATGCGAACTCACTCGACTGCATGAAATAAATAGAACTATGCTCCTTCAAACCAGTATTTAAATGCTCACGATTTGTTTATTCACTACGAGGGAACGGTAGTGTCGAATTCTCTTAAATTGGTTAAGTTTTGTATGTGACAGTTTATTGTTGTCAATATCGGGTTCACATTTAGGTAAGGACTATTCGAATCGGGTTGTGATTTGTTATATCTACATTCAATTTTTAAGATCATGGTATGTCATTAATGACAAAGTAAAGAAACTGATTATATCCGTGTGAGTCAGCATAAGTCGCATAATGGTTTTAAGCCATTTTGTTATTTCGTTGTCATGTTTTTGACTTGACCATAGAAAGAATAAGACGGAAGCCGAATTAAGTTCGTTTTATTTAACTGGTAATTGTAAGTTATGACACGAAGTGTGTGATTCGCTGAACCAATGTAAGACAAGAGGAAAAACTTTTTGCGATGTGTGTATTTACTATTTAATAATAATAATAACAACAATAAAAAACCTGTTGGTCACTCAAAATAGCAATACAAAATATCATACAATTGCTATATGATTTTTTTAAATATTGTGTGACCAATGTGTTTTATGTAAAATATGCCCCTTGAACGCATATCGCTGGTTTGGAAGAAGAGTGCCACAATACGAATTTTTTAATTCCCCCCCCCCTTGCTTAAAGCCCTTCAAAGGACGTCATTTTCTTTGGAAAATAATGACAGATTTTTTGTTCGAATATTAACCACCGGAGAGCACAGCAAACTTACTTTTCTTTATGCAATTTCCCCGAAGAGTTTTAACTTCAAACGCTTCTCCTGTAAAATATCATTTCTTCGTATTGTGGCACTCTTTTTCCAAATAAGCGATATGAATTTTTGTTTAAATTTTATAGATGAAATATACTTTTAGATTTTCCATGGAAAATTTTCAGACTCTAAGCATTTATATTTTTTAAAAACTCTCTCTCTTCAAAAAAAGAAGAGAAAAAAAGCGCCCCCCCCCCAGGCTTTTGTCACCAGGACTGCACTAATTTCTTTCGGAAGAAATAAAACCCTTAGCATTGGGTACACCCGGGTGTTTTTTTTTGCATTAAACAACAAAAAGAAACATAGAAAACAAATTTCATCACCATTAAAACAATAGTCACCACATTTATGCCTTAGCTCTGCAAATCTCAGTATCACAGAAGTTAAAATTTATCATTATGTTCGTTTGATTACTGCAGCAGGAAGCATTTTAATTCACTGATTATTCAAATTGTAGTCTCGTATTCATTCTCAATGTCGAACAAGAAAAACTTAGGATAAGCAGTTAGAGGCAGAATTCAAAGCAAAAAGCACTCAGCTCAATAACATCAGAAGCAACTCACGTCGCCGGCATTTAAGTATCATCAAATGCTGCTGCTTTTAGCACGATATAAGATAACACCCATTTCTCTGACGGAATCTGAATTTAAATTAAAGAGATTTACATAAACCGAGAACTTTTATCTTACCGAAAATAATGAGAAAAAAAAAAGATCGGAAGATTCCATTCTAAAATAGAAGCTGTGGCTATCCAATTACGCTCTACCGAAAAAGGTTTTTTTTCTCCTTATTTGGGAAAGTGACAGAAATTCAAAACTAAACGCATAGAAAGGAATACAAATGAGACGATTTTGATATTTTCCTTTTTTTCAGGACTTTATGGATCGACAGCACATATCACTTCCCCAAGAAAATGGCATATTGATCCATGCCTGAAAATCTCGGAGAGCATTAACACTTAAGACGCGAAGAAAACTCTAAAAGTTAGAAGAAGAAAAAAAAAGTTACAGACATAAACAAATTTTCATACCGTAAAAGTAAAAAGTATACATTTACTAAAGGAAATACGAAGCAAGGAAGTAATTTCAGAATGTTTGATATTGTGTTCATTTAAAAGGATTTTCGGTCTGAATTGAACGCTTTGAAAGTTACAATGTGAAAGCATGAGATATATCATGCCAAGTAAAAACAAGTGTTTCAGAACTACATGGTTTTTATTGAAAATGTGTTAAAATTACCGCGGGTCAGAGACAGGACACTAAAAAAGAAGACATTTACATCACACATTCAACCTCTACATGACCAGTGCACATAATTACAGTGTAGATTGTGAAGATTTATGTAAGTCAGGAATCATCAAAGTGGTTCATATCAATCCTTGGGGTTTAACGGCAAATAATTTGGAATCTATCCGATCTGGATGGTCAGTTGGGGGAGTGTGTGTATGGATTCTGAATATCGATTCTATTCAGTCAAACTTATTAGCAGCATAGTAAAAAGAGACAATTGGTTGGAATGCGTTTTTATTTTTATGTAGTACATGTATCTCATCAAAAACAACCCTGTTGTAAACATTTCCCCGCCAAGAAAACCTTTAACTTTTCCGCACAAAAAAGAAAACCTGCATCCTAAACCCAAAACCCTCAGTCATAAAAAGTTATGATATCTAGTTTGCCCGCCAAGTATCTGCCAAACTATCATCCTCCCTCTTCTCCTTTTTCATCATAGCTACTTCCATTAGAACCTCCTCCCACCTTCAACTCCTCAGAAATATGGATAGATCTTTTAAATTGTTTTATCTTGTTTGGCGGGAAACCTTTTGCTCACCAAGCAACCACTTCACTTTGAAAAGCTTCCCGCCAAACAAGATAAACAATTTAAAAGATCTATCCATATTTCTGAGGAGTTGAAGGTGGGAGGAGGTTCTAATGGAAGTAGCTGTGATGAAAAAGGAGAAGAGGGAGGATGATAGTTTGGCAGATACTTGGCGGGCAAACTAGATATAATAACTTTTTATGGCTGAGGGTTTTTGGGTTTAGGATGCAGGTTTTCTTTTTTGTGCGAAAAAGTTAAAGGTTTTCTTGGCGGGGAAATTTTTACAACAGGGTAGTTTTTGATGAGATATCACATCTTTTTACATTGATATTATTACTTTGTCTGTATTTTTAGAATTGAGAACATCAAGTCAAAAAATTTTCAATTGAAACAACGCTGTTTTGTGTTTTTAAGGAATAATAATGGCTAGCCTAATTTTGTCTAGTTATTTTCTGACTATTAAGATTCTATGTTCATTTTGCGAGAATTGGGCGGTTTAAATTTTATTACAATTCTTGTATCCTCTCTCTGTTGCAAAGAAAATTTCTTGGATAATAAAATACTATATTTTAAATTATATTGCTTTCGAGTATTTTACAACTTCGCAATAAATTCTATTAGTTTTTTAATTTGAAAGATTATTCAACATTTTCATGAAGGTTTCTTTAAATGTTTTACAGCTTGAAGGCTATTTTAATCTAGCTTTTCACTTTTTGCTTAATTACATTTTTTTCTTAAATCGTGGATTATTTTACGTTTTATGGGATAATTTTAATTGTTTGGTGATTTATCTTTTTCTTGATAGAAGTCTTTGTCTTGTTTAATGCCTAGTTTTGTTTAAAAGTTCATTTAAAAAACGAAATAACGCATGTTATCACCAAGCAAGCAAAAAAAAAAAAAAAAAAAAAAAAAAAAAAAAAAAAAAAAAAAAAAAACTACGCCATTAAATATTTTAAATTTGAAGGTGTCCGAAGATCTATACAACTTTACTCGATGTCAAATCGCGGATATCCCAAATTTGCCATAGCGAATGCGCATGTTGCGCGCGGACTAAGCTGATTAAAAGTCTTGCTTAAATTAATTGTAAAAAAATTTTCAGCTAACAAATTACTGCAAAGCACGGATATCCACACACGTATTTCATATATTTTCAATTCATTATGTATTGTTTGTGAAAAATCCATTAATTTAGAAAATAAGCAAACCAATAAAAAAAGTGCTATTTTTCGCTTTCAATTAAAAAGTTATATGTGCCGTATTCATATGCGTACAGTTTCATATAATTTGTCACGTAAAATATTGTAATGGTTTAACCCCAGTTTCGCGCCGAGATTTAAAATTTCTTCCCTCCATAAATATATCAAAACTGAAAAACAGAAAAACAGGAAGAAAAGAAATTTTGTATCGGCGAAACTGGGGGGTGGGGTGGGGGGGACAGCATTCTAATCTTATTCATTAATTTGTTTCTCTGCTTAAGTATAAACAAACAACATAGAATCTGAAAACAGAAAGCCCAATGGCCAAGTCTGCGCGCATGCGCAGTCGCTGTGGCAAATTTGTGATATCCGCGATTTAACGTCTAGTTGCAACTGTTGCATATGTTTTTCTCTTGATTGAATTTCATTTCCTAAGACAACTTTGGAATAACTGTTAGATCTGTTCTAACCTTGCAATTTCAGTCCGAGATAAACAAACCCTATGAGCTGAGAGTAAGTACATAAAAATGTAGGGAAAATTAGTGATTTTCAAACTTTAATTACTCCGGCCCATGATGTCCCTGGGGGTTGAATTTTTGTATATGTACTCAATGGCCCCCCAAGAATATGTATACAAAAAATCATTACCGTAGCCCCCCGGGGGGCTGTGATAGAACCCCGGGAAGGTATAATTTGGGGGGTAAAAACGAGGGGGGGGGGGTCAAATGGCACAAAAGGCACATCAGTAGGGCACAAGGAATGTGTGTGCGAAATTTCAGCTTGATTCCTGTTTTCGTCTGGGCTGTAGCCCTGTCAAAGAAAGCGAAAACTTTTTGGAACAGCGATTTTATAACTTTAATATCTCCTCCCCCTGATGGTCTAGGAGATTGCATTTTGGTTTACGGCGTCAGGGGCCACTAGAAATTGAGTGTACCAAAAATCAACTCCGGAGGTCTTCATGGGGCTGAGATACAGAGGGGTAAAAAACCCAAAAAAACCCCAATTCGTTCGGTCGCGTAATCTTGTTCTTGGTCGCTTTATTTTCTTTCGTCTTTGTCGGTGGATTTGCTTCTGTTGGCTTCTGACGTTTGGTTTCCTTGGCGGAGCGGGACGCTCCCGCGTCCCGTGATAAGCGAATTAAATTTTTAATAATTGAAATATGGTTAAGTTTTGGACAAAACAAAAAAAGTTTCAAAAGATATCCAAGACTTAGTAATGCGGTATTTCCCATTTAAATTACATTGCCAAGCTCGTATATAGTTGAATCTGGTTTTAGTGATGTTAATAGAGTATTAATTTGAATGTAGAGGACTAACAAATTTTGAAACAATTAATGGAGTTTCCTTCAGTCAAAAGTACACTTTTAGTCACTGAAATTGATAGAATGAGCAAATATAATAATAATAATAATAATAATAATAATAAAAGAAAGGGGAAAAAAAAGAAAACATGGACTGAGAAAATACTTTCATTTTCCCAACAGTTATTTTTTAATTAATTTTTTAAAATATCCGATTTTGAAAATAAATCGTGATCTTTATGACGTCACAAATGATGTACTTTGGCGCATCTGTCTACCGCGTTTCCACGTTTTGATAATCAAGAAGCGAATTAAATATTGCACTTTACGCTTGCTATCAACCATGTCGTTGCCAGTACGTACACGTGAGTAGAGAAGCGAATTAAATATTGTGCTCTGTGAAGGGCATTTCACATTTGTGATGTCATCGGCAGAAACGTAGACAATGACAGCGCACCGATTAAAGTATTTTTTTTTAAATATTAAACTTTGTCAAATTATTTCAAAAATGGTCAGCTCCTATGTTTTTAAGCATGCTCTTTCAGGAAAAAAATACTTTTAAAATTTTGGAAACGACCTCATTGCTAATCTTGCAAGTGTCGTGAATCACCTACCTCCTTCTCATTGATTTACGTAAAATTTTGCTTTCTTCAAAATAAAACGAACATCTAAATAAATAAACCAAAAAGCTCTTTTTTTTTAATTTTTTTTTTTAGCGGAGTTCGATACGAGAATCGTCAAATTTTCAAGGGTCGATGATTGAAAAAGTTTGATTACCTCCGATTAAGCTTTGCTCGAATAACAAGTCCGTCGAGTCAGTGTTAAATCCAACAAAACACATAAGGTTTCCTGTTACTTCTGCAGAATTCTGCATTTAGAATTATGTTTTGTGCATCAATACTGCAATGCAAAAATTCAAAACTTTCTCAGTAATGGTTTGAAAGCAAATTTTGTGGTAAAGATCTCAAAGTGTTTGCAACACTAAAAGCTTTTTTTCTTGCAAGTACACAACATTTGCAGTGAAATGATACTTAGAGATTGATGCATAAATTAAACAATTTCTTCAAAACTCGAGCTTCTTTACTAATTGAAAGCATTTTGCTATTTTTTTTATTACTTTGGATTTTCTTGATAGTTATTTACGCTTTAAATATACTTTTAGAATTCGGTTTTGCCCCTTAAAAATTTTCATCACAATTTTATTGTTCTTGAAAAATGCTGAAGAAAAACGAGATTTATTTTTAAAAAAAAATCGATTAGCTTGTAGTATGATAAATTTATTTCTGCCAACTCAAGTCAAAAGTTATTTTTTTTCGTTGTAGTCAAAAATATTTGTTGTTGTTGTTGTTGTTTTTTACCGAGTTTGAATAATTTGGTCTTCCACTGAGCTTGAACCGTAAAATTTTTCTTGTTGCCAAAGTTTCTGAAAATATTTAGTAAGTTAACACTTTGGTTGAAACTTTGTTCAAGAAGCATCAAATTTCGTATTCTTTGTCAGATTTCTAAAAGTATTCTTCAGGTACACTAATTATACCCGTACTGAAATACTATTTTTAAATTTTAATAGCTTTCATTAAACGAGCATTTCTCTGAGCCCTTACACCAAAGCGGAACCGGAAGCTTGACAACAGCTCAACTCCGCTCGGAAACTTCTTTCGCAGAAGGATAAATACATATTTAAATTAGACGCTGTTCTTGGAAGAATTTACGTGATTTGCATAATGATTGAAATATGAGCTGGCAAAACTTTTCTCCTAAACTTTAATTAATAAATTAGTTCTCTGCTGTGCTCATAATTGAAATGATGGCTCCCAAAAGTTAGACAGGAGCTTCCCTATCTTGGGAATATTGACTCGTAAATTATCTTTATCTGTTTTGATAGTAACTTTTGAAATGGTCCTGAGTAGATGTCAGAGCCCGGAATAAATGTCCAGTATATCTTCCTTAATGAGGGATAATGCAAATATTTGACGAACAGAGAAAGAACATGATGGTGCTATGCTAACATACTCTGCCGTGCATTTGAATATTGTAGGAAAAGCATTTTGTATTTCGCCTGTAGAGCCCTTATGCTGAGCTCTTCGGATCTGTTGAGAGATTATTCATATTTTGGTCAAATTCAATAATATTCTTTCGCACATATTCTTTGCTTAAGGGGAGGCTGGAGATGTTATAAACTGAAACATATCAAATTGGCCATTTTTGCAACTGCTTTTACATTTTAATGAAACATTTCTTTTAATGACGATGCATTTATTTGACGAATTATTTCACTTTTAAACGGCTTAATTTAATGGATTAATTTGGTGATTTTTTTTCCAATTTATTTGTCCTTTTTTTTATTGTTTAATGGTTTGTTTTGTTAAGAAAGTTGGATATTTATTTCCAAATAGTCGATACGCGCAAAACACGCGTTTTGTTACGACTGTAGTTGGGGTAAATTTAACTTGGCGGCACTGAGAGGGCTACGTATATCCTACGCCACTAGCTGGTTGGCATATTGGTGAGTGGTGGCCTGTATGTCTTTGGTCGCGGGCTCTGAATCCGCGTGGACTTTGGCTGTGCGAAAAATCCTCATCACTCATGACACATGACAATGCGACATGTTCAAGATCCTCTGCGAGCCTATGGTAGTCAGGCACTAAATTAAACTCGTAATTTTGCATTGTAACAGCTCAGGTGTCTCCATCTGGTGAGGAACTGGACATTAAAATTATCTGTATCATTGACACCCGCGCCTTAATGGTGATACATGAAAGACTGGATGCCGCATTAAGTCGGCAAAGACGAGGTGCCATATACACATACACAGTGCCATAGGAAGAAGAAGTGGAAGTAAAGAAAAAAGTGAGTGTAATGTGTTGCAAATGGTTCAGATGTGTCGATGTTGCAAAAGGATGTAGAGCTCTGCTTCAGACTGCATCTGACGGAAACTTGTATGTAATTGCATCCTGACAAAGCTGACATATTTAGTTAATAATACGATTTTATTTTGAATTATTCTTTCCTTCAAACTAAAACATTTTCGAGAATGCACGTTAATCAAATCATAGTAAGAGTTTTCAAATTCATCTTTGTGCGTTTCTTCCTATTACCGTACGGAACAAAACCGTGGGTAAAGTTTTCAGTTTGTAAAAATTTTACTGTCGATTTTTCATTCTTTTGCTTATCGAAATTAACCTAACTTTCTGGCTTGTAGATTAAATAAGATAAGATAATTCGATTTGTATTTTTTTTTTCTTTCCAACAAAGCTGCCTATGAAACGAGAGAAGACATATTTTGTTTTCTTTGTTATTGGTAAATCTGGAACAGAATCTATACTCTGCGAGAGCTCAGCTTTCCTGCAGTCAATTTTTCCTCCGCTTCAAAAGATTAAAAAAACGTCGCCATTCTTATAGGGAAAATATCATAACTGACATTTATTTATTTGCTTATCTTTCGAAATTTGGTTATTCACAAACTTGCTTTGGATGCAGAGAACGATATCGGAGAGGGAGTCGGTTGCGATTCTTGTGTGTATTCTTTTCATATCTCCGTAAAGAATTTTTCGTCTGGGTGTTTGACTTTTGCAGTTTTCGAATATCGGCGATGGAAACCTTCCAAAAAGAAAAATGTTTAGCAGATTTCCTTCATTTCAAGTTAGAAATGAGGTAAATAAGTGACAGTTTTTGGAAAGGAATTACATTATATTATTCATGAATTACTTTAACAAACTCTTTTGATTTTCAAGGAAACTTTTACTTTGATTTGTTTCTCAAGAAATGTGTTTGAAGTACAATTTGAGATGTGAGCCGAGAGTATGAGTATATTCTCTGAGAACAAGAACATTCTTAGAATATTCATCTGCAGTTGGAATTCGAAATGACGAGATTTTGTTTTTTCCAAAGAGTAAATGAAAATTTTTCTAACATAATTAATATACTATTATGAATAACATTCATTCAACATGATCAAAACATGAATATAGTAGTAGGAGAACGTGGAGCAAAGTGAAGTAGTTAGGATAAATAATGTTTTGGAAAATGAACAAATTGGAAATTTATTTTGGAAATTACGATGCATAAAAAGAGAACATTGTATTTAAAAGTTTTTAGTTTTATTGGTCCTGAAGTTTTTGTTTTTAGTTTTGGCTGTAAGTTTGTGCTTTAAATCCTAATAGAAAATTATCACTTTGCCCATTATATGGAACGAAGTGATAATTAAAATTCATTCTTTCTAGCAAAACATTTCCTATTTGATTATGAAAAATATTTTACTTGAATGAATAAATGGATAAACAAATGTGGGACTAAAAATGTATGATAGACATTACATTATTAAATGTATGATGGATAAATACATGAAGTATTCAATTAATTAATACATAAATAAATTAATATAATTACTGATTAAATAACTGTGCTAGCAACTTAGGGAATGATTGAATAAAAAAGTGTATGAATGTGTAAGAAGTCAGTACGGAATGAACAAAATCTCATAATATTCTCCACTAAAATATATTTTAGCACTTCATTGCTTTAGCTAAGTCGTGAATGTGCCATAATATAAGGCAGTGAGAAGCAAAGGGATATTAGTGGACATTTTCAAGTTTTGAGTAAAACGCGTTTAAAGATAATGTCCTAGGTAGGCTTTCATTGAAAAGTTTTTTAAAATCATGCTGTATAACCAGGGCTTCTAGTACTATCTGTTGACCCAAGTCAGAGGAGAGGTTCACCTACCATTTGTACTGGGTATCTCCAAATTTTAATTTTGCCACTTACATCCCTTTTCTCACTGCCTCATATCGCATTTGGGCTTCCTTTTCCTGTATTAGTAATAATTTTACTCAAATATATATTTATTCTTTCTAATGAAATTTTCTTATGGTATTTTTTCACGTCTTTGTACGCTCCACACTAAATTTATCCGTCAATCAATTTCCGTATAATTGATGGAAGGGCATGCATCAAGTCTTCTTTTTTATTAAAGGTGACAGAAAAATTAAACCATCAAAATATTTTTTTCCTTCACCTTAAGGAAAAAAAAAATGCTTTCAACAAATTACTTCCCATATCTGAATCACCTGCAAAAGTCATTACTGTAATGGTTAGAACCTCTAGATTTCGTTCAGAAGGAGGGAAAAAAAGAGGGGGGAAAAAACCCAAGCGGGTTCGTTAATTTTGGCTGGCATCAGCTCAAAAAGTGATTTGAGAAACTCATTCATTAAATTCCCAAAAGAAACTTGCACCGGGTAATGACTAAAGGACCTAAAGACTAAATTCCGTAACAAATCTTTGGAGCCCCCAAGTCTATTTAGTTAATGCAGGAAGCTATTTCTTCCCTTCGCTTGGGGAGTAAAAGCACCTCAAGACAAGAGGTCTTTTAACAAAATTAAAAGACATCCGGTGAATTTGGAAAGAAAACGTGATTTCGAGTGTTGGTTTAGAAGATTCTATCACAAATCGGGTTCCATTTATCATCATTAAACTTCATGACATTTTGAAGAAATTTTGCGAACGGTTCCATTTAAAATTTATCTTCAGTGTAGATACAGTGTAAGGCAAATCCTTACTACATCTTTAATTGTATTCATTAAACTTCAGGATTTTTGTTGCAGATAGAATTTATGGCAATTTTTTACTGATTGTATTGCTTGAACTTCAGGACATTTTAAAGAAATATCACACCATGTTCCCACATAAAAATCTTATTAATCTTCATTGCAGGTATATTGTATCGCAATTCATTACTAATTTTATTAATTAAACTTCAAGGAATTTTAAAGAAATTTTGCGCTATGGTCCCACTTAAAAGTTTTATTCATCTTCATTGTAGATACAATATATGTCAATGCACTAATAATTGCTTTCATTTAACTTCAGACTATTTTAAACGATGATCCTACATTAAAATTGTTTTCATCTTCATTGCAGATGCAATGTATAGTAATCCTTTACTGATTCTATCAAAACTAGAATAGAATTTAATATACTCGTTTCTATTTATAGAATATGTAAAATATGTAATTGTCATACATTGAAAACTCTGAAATTTTAGAAAATTTAAGCGAAAATAGTTCGGTAATTAAGGTTTCAAATGGTAAAAATAATTAACCATTATAGTCCCTAAAGAGGCAAGATTTGACCGAAGTATTGTTTATATAAAATATGTATTGTATTTTCCATTTACCATAATTAACTAATGAACATTTTAATGCCAAAATGAAATGCTCAACATTTTGAAATTTATGATCAGTTTATAATTAGCCAGTTGAAGTGAATTACCTTTTGGAACACATTGAAACATTATTGAATATTAACAGTATAGACACTCGGTCAACGCTTTTACTTGTTTTTTTTTTTCTTTAAGCCATCTTGAACAATGTGTGTGTCATAATTATATTTTTTTAAGGGAAAAAGTGATGTTTCTAATGTAGTCATTGCTGACACCGTACAATACTGCTCGGTTTTACTGGGTTAGTAACTCTTACTATTTGTGGAACAGATTTGAGAAATCTGTTTTGAGCCATTATTAACTAAATCACGCTCAGTTTGTTTTAATCTCATTCTCTGAATTCGTATTCGAAAAGGTCGATAAAAAAAAAACATCTATTTGGGCCGAACACTTGCTTAGAAAGCAACATGCAAACGTAACTCGGCTCGCTTGCATCCCCAAACTGACAACTTAACATACTAATAAAGGGACTTCTCATAACCTCGCAGCATGAGTATGTAAGCAATTCGTGCTGCAAGAAGGTTGGTTTGCCAATTAAAAATACACAATTCAAAAATATCTTCGTCCAATTGAAGTTGCAATTCTATTCTTATTGTATCCCAATCTGAAAGTACTGTACATTGCCTTTTTTACTCATTCGACTTTAAATGCAGTTTATTATATGTGGTAAAAGTATATTATTAAGTTTCTTAATTTGAGTTATTTAGATTGTTATAACAATTTATCGTTTTGGAACTTTTACTCTTAAGAAAAATCTTGGACGCAAACACACTTGCACGTCATGAATATTTTTCAGCTTAAAAAGCAATATCCTTCGAATATTTTTCTAGGGAAATGCATATTTTATGGGAACTACAATCTTTTTTGTTTATATTCTCCTACCAAAATCTCTTGGCGCTCCTTATGGCGGACGATCTAGCCGCTAACCAATGATCATTAAACTTTTTTTCTGCTCTGGCCATTAAATTTCTTTTTGTTTTTAATTTATTGATGGCACTCTCATTTGAATTGTTTAAAAGATTTCTGATGCTTTGAATTTATAGAAGAAAAAACACTGAACTAGCGCGCGATTCTGTGAAATTTATAGCATTGGTGATTTACTGGAATGGCTCTCGTAAATATTCTTTTCTTGCTCATTGGCTGGCATTTCGAATCTAAGAAAACGTAAGTTTACTTTTTCCCCCTCTCCTTCTTGGCGATTAAACTGATGGTTTGGCCTTTGGAAATTTTGGCGAATTTAATGTAGCCTGCTTCGGCTGCGCTTTCTCTGGGTTAAAAAACGCAATTTCTATCGTAGATTATAGCCAGCAGGCAAAGAATAATGGCTAATTTATTTGAGAGTTAGCAGCGCCCGATCGTGTTTTATCAAATTGAATTCTATGTTGTGTCATTTTCTGTAAAATGTTATGCTTTTTTTAAAATTGCTTTTCTCTTTTTTAGGTAAGTCTTTTTGATGTTCTTTGCTTCTTAGAAAAGTTCAGTAAGTTTTAATGCTTGCTTTTCATTTTTTAAACTTAGTATATATTTCATAAGTCATAATTTCTTAGAAACCAGCAAACCAGCACTAGACAGTTTTCTACAATAGAGTACTATTTTTTTTTTCAGAGTAAAAAAGACAGATTGGCACTTACGAATACCACTTATTTGTTTAAAAGCAACTACAGTAATCAATTTAATGCTCAGTACTGAAATGGGAGTCTTGTGCTACATTTTATTTTTTTTTAGTAAGAAAAAAGAAATAAAGAAGAAAAAAGTGTTTCAAAAATTTTGTGAAAACCTACTGTCTTTAATGCTAAAAAATGAAAAAAATCTCAACATTTAAATTATAATAAACGTTTTACTGATATTCTAGCCAATCAGATTTTCATGTATTAATTTAATACTTTTTTTTATATAAATCATTTGAATATTTATTTCAATTGTATTTCCATTTCATCTTCGTTCTTTAAAATATACTTATCAGAAGTACATTTTAAATCTTTTTTATGAGCGAAAGCAATCCTTCAATTTTTATCCTCCCTTTTATTACGCTTTCCGCCAAACCATTGCCTCTGCCAGAGGAATTGACACCAAAGCTATTAAAATGTCAAACCAGCAATTTTCTCTTTCGCTTTCTGTCCGGTTGGAACTTTATTACAGATCCCGAATTTATTATCAATTCAATAAAGACTTCTGGAGCACTATTTCCCACGTATTTTCCTTGTCATGTGTGGTTTGGAACGACAAGTTGGCTCGCGTGGGTGAATGGGTGTCAGCTTCGTTGGAATTCTGACTGGTCTTGACCGCGAGTAGAGTTGAGTTGCAGTGCGCAATGTCTGCTGTTAAATGGGGCTTTCTTTTCATTTTTAAATTAGCTGCGAACTGACGTTGGGTGTTTTGATCATTATTAAAAACTGATTAAATCCTGTGGAATTTTCCTTACATAATTGAAGGGAAGTAGCTGACAACAAGGTATTAAATATGTTCAATTGTTATATTGATCAAAGTAACAATCGGAAATAACCATGTGAACTTTACTGTGTCTTAATATGATTTTCAATTCTTTTGCTGTATTCTTTAATTAACTTCTCTGAGATATGTGAATCTCAGTTTATTTATATTTACTGGTTATTTAATTATTTAAGTTGAAGTTGTATTTTATTTTATTTTATTGTGTCAAATGCTTTTTTTTTTCTTTTCGTTGCACATAGTTTGTTGCATTACCGTTGGAAAAATGATCTTTCAGTTTATTCATCACATATTACTTTGTTCACGGAATACCTATATGGACCGAAAGTAAACAAGGTTTCCAGAAGGTTTGCCGCTCTGCCACTTTTTGGGGATTTTCTCTTGAACTCCTCCCCCCCCCCCCCAAAAAAAATAACAATAAAAAAAAACGTAAACCAAAAACATTCGCCGTATGCTTGGAACCACTTTGTTCTTGTTCAAGTCAAGCACGTGTTTGAGGTCACCAAATCTCTTTGATTACACCTAGTCTATCTTTCCCAGGAATGAAATTTAGTTCCCTTGTTCTTTGAGAGTTTTCCTCATGTGGATGTTCTCTGTCTTCATCCTTCTTATTGGAATATTGTTTAGTAAAAACTTGCTCAGGCGGAGTGTTTATCATAATGTAAAAGTGGCTGGCTCGGCACACCTTAAGCATACCTACACAAGCGTGTTAGCACAAACACAATTGAGAGCTTGTGCAGAACATTTTTTTACAGTCACGATGCTTGCGCAAAAGCAGTTTTTTGAGTAGAATGATCTAACACATACTAAAGTTTTCTTGTACAAGCACGCTGTCCTTGAGCAGCCACTTTAATATTTGTTGCTACCTATTGTCGCTCAAAAAGGGGTTAAGAAGAAATAATCCCATCTGCCAAAAATTTTAAACACGTTCTATCACTGCAAGGGATGGGTAAGGGTGAAATCTTATAAGAATACTGAGAAAGAATTTTATAAAAATATAATTCTTTAAGGTAATCACTTCTTGAGCAGCGTATGCCCTCACAAATTTATTTTTCTTTTCTGGGAAAAATCCTGATGGCATCCCATGTTTGTGATGCTCAAACCTAGATAAAATTCAAAACTGTCTGCAAACTCAAAAAAATTCCGTATCAGTTTTCTACAAAAAACCTCCGTACTTCTCCCAAGTCTTATCTCGTGGCCAACTGCAAAAATGTCAAGTTGAATGCGAGTAGACACCATAATGAAACTAGCATATTTTTTCAATTATATTTGATCTTTTTTTTCAACATTTTTAGTTGGGCGGTATCTCAAAATTGGCGACCAACACTTGTCGCTAGCTGAAGAAAAGTGTAATTATACAGATATTTAAACGAAAAATATCAAAATCGTCTGCAAACTTTGAAAATTTTCTACAAACAGCGTTCGCGTGTTCGTCTATATTATTTGGATCTGGTGTCATATCGTCTCTTTAGAACATCAGTAAAGCGTCGTAACTTAGGAATAACAATAGGATATTCTGCTGTTGCTCTGGGGTGACGGTGCATATTAATGAAATATAAAATTAATTGTTACTCAGTTGAATTTAAAACGGCATTACTATTGGCAGTTTAATTTGCTTAGTAAAAGTTTTTCGGTCATAGGAACACATCTGGACACAATTAAGCATCATAAAATCAAATATGTTAAACACTTTTACCTGGATTATATCTCTTTATAAACCAGAGTTCAAAGAACAGGAGTTTATGTGTCTCAGGAGTATCGTGTCTTGGTGTAAGTTCGATCTTTAATTTTGGCCTTAGTTCAAAAGACCAATGCCAAAACTTTTCCAAAAATTTTCTTCTGACTAATTTCCTGCATGCATCCTTGTTTATGATGCACACACATATTATGCATATTAATAGAATATAACATCATAAATATTTATTTAAATTTACAAAATGGCATTATATACTGCCAATTTTACTTTTTAAATGTTTTTCGTAATCAAAAACATCATGAGCATCAAAAGATAAATTAATTTAAGAAGTTTCAACAAGGTCAATATAAGTCCCTTTGTAAAACGGAACTTCAGAGCTCAAATAACAAAGAGTAGTCTATATGTGTCTTGACTTGATGTAAAATAAAATTTCCCAGGAATAGCTGGAGGGGGAGGATACAGAGACGTTTTGGGCTGACAACTCAACATCAGCGTTTCTGGAGGCCGAGGAATTTTCGAATAAAGCTTTCTCATTTCTGCCCAATGCGTTCCGGGTGCTCTCGAGTTTTCGAATGACAGCCGGGTATTGCTCACTAGTTGTGTCGTCTGTTTGGGTTGTAGAGGGAAATAGAGTTGGAACCCCGAATCCGTTTAGCACTGGAATGAAGGGATCGCTTGAGTTTATTATTTTTTTTTTTGTTCGGGTTTACTTGACGGGTTAAATAGACTGAGGTATATTGTTATATATGAATTTAGAAGTTTTGAATTGTTGAAGACTGACTTGGAGAGTTGAAAAATATCTCTCTTTTGTAACAGTTATAATAACGGAAAAAATACATAGGTAAAAATGTGTAAACATAAGTAAAAAGTATAATCTTCAAAATGTTGGCAAAAGGTTAGATGAAAGGCAAACATTAACTTTATTCCTGTTAAATAATTTTTTTATAAGAAGTTTGGGCCCCGGTTAGCTTTTTTTTTTTTTCATTTCCTCAGTATTTATTTAATTGTCATTGTGGACGTTTTCATACACACACAATAACTGTAAAAACATGTTACATTTTAAACATACAACTAGATGGAATGCGTCTTACAATGTCTTGTCATTTCAAAAGAGAAATAAAACAAGTTGAGTTGTTTATTTCGTTTGTGTTTTGTTAAAAGAATTTTAATTCTTTTGTTGTTTCAATACTTATAACAATCTTCTCATCTCCTATTGATCGTTCGTGGACTTAAATTTCTAGTTCATGGCCTTTGAACATAGATTTGCTGAATCTTGGTAGAGTTGAGAACATTCCTGTAAATTCTTTGTAACAGTAAAAGGACACGTTATTAACAAATGTATTAAGAAATAAACTACTCAACTTGCTTTGATTTTAGGATTACGAGATTTTGTAGACGCATGCCATCTTTTGTTATATTTGTAATGTAATAACCTTTTTTTTTTAATTGCCATTTTTCGAGTGTGTGTGTGTGTGTGTGTGTGAATACCTCAATAATTTCTTCTGAAACTTTGCATTGAACCAAGGGCTTTTATAATTAAAAACGTCTTAATTCTTTATTGTTTCAAGGCTTATATCAATTCATAAGCTGTTCATATTTACAAAAATTGCTCCCTTTTAGTTTGAAAATTTTTGCAGTTGATTAAGTCAGTTTCCCTTATTCTGGTGTTCAATTTGATTTGATTAAGATGAATGCAGTTAGCTCCATTTAAAGCAGTCCTCTTTCTCTTAAATGCATTTCCCTTTAACTAAAGTACTAACTTATGTAGTTCCCCTTGGTGAAGTGCATTATCGCTTTTACTTATTCAGTATAATTCATGCCCCAACGATCAAAGAACTTGCTGAACTCGATGAGATTATTTGAAACTGAATTGTGATCTTATTCAATTAATGATGAAACCACTATCTCGATAGAATATAAATTTATTAAGTACAAAAATGACTGAATACTCGGCAGAGCAACAGGTTCTTCATTCATTCTTGTCCAAAGTCTCTTCTCGAGTGAACATAATTATTTGATTGAAAATTATTTTTCTCGATGAATATCCTGTGGCATTTGTTCTTCAATTGAACGGCTGCGAAATGGATTTTTGCTTTCAGGCAATTAAAATGGCTTTCGTTTTCTTTCGGAAATAATGCTTGCCGAGAGGAAAACTATTCCGCTGCCGGTTGGTTTCTGCAGGGCTGTGGAGTCGGAGCCGGAGTCGAAGAGTCGGAGTCGTTCGAAAATATGCCGACTCCGAGTTTTTTTATTTCTTTAATTTTCACTGACTCTCTTTGCATTAAAAAACTGACTACAGTGAAACCTGTGTAAGTTGACCACTTGCGGTGCAGTACTTTGGTGGTCAACTTAGACAGGTGGTCAACTTATAAAGGGTGATATTGTTTTTCTTTTTTTTTTTTTGTCATTTCTTGCATCATGTATTCAATTTTTGACTAATTCACATGTACTCTCTGTTTAACTCACTTTCATTGTTTAACATTACTTTTAAACAATAATTAAAAATATTATTCAAATACATATTTTTGTTCCCCCCCCCTTGTTTTTTACTATATTAGACAGTGTAGTTTTAGAAATTCCATATGTGTCAGCTAATTTTCTCTTGCTTTCCCCCTTTTCAATTAATTTTAATATTTCATACTTTTTATCAATCTCAAGTTCCACTAATTTTCTTTTTGAAGCCATTTTATGTAAAACTTATAACACAGAGAGCAACAAGCTGGACTCTCCTAGTTCATAAAGGCAGTTGGAAATGAAAATGTTCTATATCTTAATCCCTTGCACCAGAAATAAATAACTTTACTCTTAAGCACAATTTCAGTGTTGCCACAAAATATCGTAACTGGAAGAAAAGACTTTGTACTTTTTTACTGACACCTGTTTTCATTGAACAGAGTATTAAAGGCTTATCTCAAGTAGAACAACAAAAGAAAAACAGATTTAAACACTATGTCATGTTTGAAAACGCTCGACCGGGAAATGCGTAGCAAGATAACTTTTTTGTGGAACTAGAGAATTAGGCTATTTTTGCGGAGCAACTCCGCAAGATGCGGATCAGTTGGCAACCCTGCATCAAAGCATTGAAATTATTCATAGAAAGCTATTAAAAAAATAATAATAAACCAAGTGGTCAGCTTACAAAGGGTTTTCTACAATACTCCAAACCAAATTTGGTGTACATTAGTGGTCAAGATAGACAGGTGATCAAGATAGAGAGGGGGTCAAGTTACAGAGGTTTTCCTTCATTATATAATATGTTACTTATTCCGTTCCCGACAAAAGCGGTCAACATAGGCAGGTGGTCAACTTTACAGGTTGTACTGTACCTGTTAGTTCAATTACATGCTACTAATAAGAAAATGCTTCTCATTGTGTCAACCAGCTGTCTTGATTGTTTATCGAGCTTTCTGTACCAGCTACTTACGCCGTCACCTAGTTTGCTTATTTTTTTTAACTTTATTTATAGCCCGGTCAAAATAGACCAAAAAAAAGCGAAAGTTTGGAAAAATTCCCATAAAGCTGAAAATTGGTACAGACCTTAAGAACATCATTATACATGATATGTCAAAAGTCCTCATCGATCCGAGTGGAGCTAAAAATTTTATGCAAGGTCAAAGGTCAAAAAATCAATTTTTCATATATATCTCTTAAACGATAATTGTTAGCGGAAAAATGGAGGTTACAAAGTTTGAAAGGTATGCAATTGTGTATAAACAAGTGGGGATTCCAAGGATGGGTCATGGGGGTCATACCTTCCACCCTAAAGCTACTAAATATAGGTTAAATGGCATTGGAGACATATTTAAAAAAAAAAAAAATCCCTTAGACCCCTTATTTGTACCCCTATTTGGTACTTTGACTATGAAATTAACACAAATATAGTTAAGGACAACACTAAAGTGAAGTGTCAGAAGTCCCCATCGATCCCGGTTTAGCTAAAAATTTTATTCAAGGTCAAAGGTCAAAAACCGATTTTTCGCAACTATCTCTTAAACGGTAAGTGTTATTGGAAAAATAGGGGATACAAAGATTGAAAATTAATAGATAATTAATAAATAATTAATAGATAATTATGCACAAACGGGAGGGAATTCAGTGGATGGGTCCAAGGGGTCACACCCCCCTCTCCCTAAAGCGATAAAATCAAGTCTAAAACTGCAGTTCAAGGACTAAATTTTCTAAAAATTCACCCTAAAATCCCAATTTTTGTCCAAATATTGCACTTTGACTATGAAATTACCATAGAAATAATTAGAGACATCATTATAAACGAAATTTCGAACGTTCCCAACGAATCCCAGTGGAGCTAAACGTTTTATTCAAGGTCGAAGCTCAGAAAATCAATTTTTCACAAATATCTCTTAAACGGTAAGTGTCTTAAAATAGAGGATACAAAGTTTGAAAACTATGCTTTTATGTACATACAAGCGGAGATTTAGAGGCTGTGCCTTGGTGGTCTTACCCCCCAGCCCTCCCCCCCCCCGTAAGCGACAAAATTAAAGCTGCATTTTGATGACATATTTCGTTGACCTTAAACCCCCTATTTGTGCCCTAAAATTACTTTGATCCTTTTCTGATAACGAGTACTTCCAAAACCAGAAACTGGATCTGCCTAGGTGTTAAAAAAGCCCAATATTTGTGCCCCCCCCCAATAAATGATAACATTCATAAGGTATCGCACTTTTTGAAACTTGGAAATAGTACTGAAGCTCCTTTTCTTTCTTTCGAGTGACCTCGAGAAACTACACTTGACCGCTATGCCTATCCCCTCTTACGATTCACACCCCCCCCTTTCAAATTGAAAAGATCAAATTACATTCAGGGGAGAGTGGATGCGCTTAGATTCCTTTGTATGAGCAAAGTCAGTCGCACAAGTGCTCCTATTAACAGGGAGTGATTCTTTGTTGTGAAAAGTCGGGTTTATTGATACTATTGATATGAATACGTACCCTTAACAAATAATTCTTCAAAGATGCCGCAAGATTGCTTCATTTGCAATAAATCTTTGACTGACGGTGAAATTGTTACTGTTGAACGCGGACTAAAATCTATAATTGATTCAAGTAGTGCAAGGAACGATTGGTTTGTTGAATACTTGAAAGACAAACAGTCGGTGGATCAGTTCATGTAGTGTCGCAAAATGTACACCCGAAAGTGGGCATTGCGGCAGCTAAAAGACAACAAGAGACAGAGGCTAGTATATCTCTGAGTAGTCCACCTCGTACTAGAGTCCTATCAGGTGAGACAACATTTTGTTTTAAAAACTGTTGCTTATTTTGTGGTGATGAAGCAAATGAAGAGACTGAAAAGAAAAAAAAGCAGAATATACGGCGTAGAATTTGTCAAGTTGCTACTCTTTCCTTTAAAGATAATATTCTAAAGATTGCACATAATCGTTCAGTTGACGTAGCAAAAATTTTTATTGCACGCATACAATATGAATACGATTTAGTTGCTGCTGAAGCGCAGTACCATTCTAATTGCTACACTTCATTTCTAAAGCGTTCTGTAGGTCTTAAAGCAGGTCGTCCTGAAAATCCCGCTGTTACTATGGCGATGACAGAAATATTTGATTATATTGACAATAATGATGATTGTCAGTTTTCACTGTAAGAACTAAAAAATATTTGTAAAACTGAAATCCCAGATGATAAAACAATTAAAAACAGATTAAAGGTAAGGTATGGCAATAGAATGATTATAACCGAGAAACGTGGAAGTTTAGCAATGATTTGTTTACACTCAGCACGATATACTGAACAAAGCTTGGTACGAAAATTTAAAAAAAAAAAGCAAAAGAGGAAAGATTTTGGGTACTAAAGACTGCGGCAGAAATTATTCAAGAAGATATTCAATCTGTCGAGTGCGACACTAACAATTATCCCCCGCCATGTCAAATGTTTGAAAATATTAATAGTGACATTCCGGAGTCATTGACTTATTTTTTTGGAGCAAATTATCTTAAAAAGAAAACGATCTAAATTGGAACATTTGAAATTAACATGTACTAGTGTCAGCCACTGTATTATGGCTGCTGTTTGTCCTAGATCTTTCATCTCGATATTACAATTGGGTCTCTCAGTTTTTTTTTCATCGACGATTTGGATCTAAACGTTTGATACAAATTTTCTCGTCTTTTGGTTTAAGTGCTTCGTATAATGAAACTATGGCGTATGAGGCGACTACAGTTTTTAACCATCAGCCACATATTTTACCACCAGAAACCGGGACATTTATTCAATACGCAGCAGACAATGCTGGTATTAACTTACACACTTTAGATGGCCATAACACTCTACACATAATGAGCATAATCCTAATTATTACTCCTAGAAGTTCAGTTTTAGAAGAAAATCCTTTATCGCGAATGAAACAAATTATTTCAGCGAAAGATTTTTCAGAAAAAGCTCATGTGCCAACACAAGAGTACCACAATAATGGTGTAGTAGGATCTAGTAAAATAACTGCTCAGAATTTTGCTTATGAAAGTGATACAACTTCTTTCTTACTCCGGAAAATAGATTTGTTATGGTTGTATTGGAAATGGAATAATTTATCGCTATCAGGTTGGAACGGTTATATTGAAGGTTTAACAAAGAATAATATGGATTTTTCAATGTCTAGAATTTTGTTCTTACCATTTATTCACCCACCTGCAAATAACTACAATAGTATATACACTACTTTGCTTTGTGCTTTGGAGAATACAAAGTATTACTTGTTACTTTTGATCAACCTTTTTATGCAAAGGCTAGAAAAATTGTTGCTGCTGCACCTGAAGAATCTGATTAGGGATAATAGGTACTGAGAGGCATCTTATATCCGTTAAATAAGGGATAATGTTGTACTTGTTTCACCATTTTCACATAATTTGAACCAGAAAGAGTTGAACTTCATATAAAAACGTCTTTTCAACATATTGTATAATTTACAAATTAATATGTGCTTTTTATAATAACAGTTATGTTTTGAAATAATTGCAAAATAAAAAAAAAAACATTTTTTGACTTTTGACCGTGCATAGTGATGTTGATCGGGTAAATACCCAGCGGGTAGGTAAATATTTTTTGGGTATTTACCCGGGTATTTACCCAAGGCCTGGGTAAATACCCAAAAACTGGGTATTTTACAAAAAAAATGCAAAAAGTGAATGAGAATTTTTTTTTTTTAAATCTAAATATGAAATAATTGGTAAAACTGATACATACATATGTATTACACAGTTTATAATATTTTTTATTAAAAAGACTTAATGAAATTATAAAAGAAACATATCGTGAACCAAAGAATCTTTCTTTTCAATGCCATAATTGGAGAAGATATTTGCTTTTTTTTATTGTAACCAGTTAAGCTTTTTACTTTTTGTAGAATGGCTTTTTATATGTGAAATTTGGCTATCAACATTGATTAGGCATATCCAACAAATTTAATGTGAATATCATATTAGCTTGCTGAGTTGTTTCACACAATAATTCTTTAAATATGTGATCAAAATACGAATTTCAGGGAAAAATTTATTGTTCTGTATATGGTTGGTTATACAGGGTGTTCTGTTTTAACCTGCAAGACCTTTATTTTTGCAACCGTTAGTCCTAGATGCATACTTCCAATTGCAAATATTCAAAATCAGATGCAGAGTAAAGATATTGAAAGTTTGAAACAAAAATAAAAATGAGTCAAAAACTACAAAATTTAACTTTTTATACTTCCCTAGGTCCCCTAACTTATATTTAGAGAAATGGTCTGCATTTAAAACTTACTGACACAAAAAAACTTGACATTTGTGCAATCAAAACTCAAGGAGATATTCCATTTGAAAGTTTTAAGGGACCATGCAGAAGATGAGATTAGAACTTATTACCCTTTCAGAAGAATGATAGGTTGGCAAAGTAAAAAACACAAGGTATTTACATTTTTCATTTCTATTCAAAAATTCATGCAAATGTTATGCCGTGATACGCAAAACCTTGAACAATTTGAAAAACCACACTCAACACACATATAATTCTATATAAACACTCATTAATTGTTATATTTTCCCTCAAAAGATGTTACTGAGGGCGAGTGTAAAGTGGTGTAAGTCACAAAACGCTGCGTTTCATATCTGTTTCATATCTCGGTGAATATTGGTCATTCTAATGTCAAACTTTTTTTGTAATTGTTTTTCAACGGAGATTATTTCCCTAAATATAAGTCAGAGGATCTGGGGCCCGTGTAAAAAGTTAAAATTTGTATTTTTTTACTCATTTTTATTACTTTCTTCTATATCTAATATACAGAAGAAAGTATTGAATTCGTGCAAATTTTCGAATTTCGAATTTTGACGGATTCGAACGTTTTGAGGTGTGCTGAGTCCATTTCGAATATTTTTGGAAAATGTCTGTCTGTGTGTGTGTATGTATGTGTGTCCGTGTGTATGTGTCACGTCTGTGTGTGACCAGTTTTTTTGTGGCCGCTCTACAGCAAAAACTACCGCATGAAATCAAGCGAAATTTGGTACACAAATGTGCCCCTATGTGAACTTGTGCCCATTGGTTTTTTGGCGCGAATTCCTCCAAGGGGGGTGGAGAAATGGGACGTTTTTTGAGTTACGCGTGCTTGCTATTCCTCAGGAAGTAACTGGTGGAATCAAACAAAATTTGGTTCATATGTTGCCATTAACAGGAACAGGTGCTGATTCAATTTTGGTGTCAATAACTCAAACGGGGGTTGAGCTATAGAACGTTTATTGTCGTCAATTGTGACTGCTGTATCTCAAGAAATAATGAACAGAATCAAAGAAAAATTTATCGGCAAGTAGCCCCTAGAGGGTATAAGTGCTGACTCTATTTTGGTATCAATAGCTGAAAAGGGGGTGGCTCAATCGAACTTTCTTTTTTTTTTATTGTGAGTTCCGTATCTCAAGAAGTAATGCTACCTTCTGGATGAAATTTGGAACAAATGTCAATCCATATGTAAACAGGCGTTGGTTCAATTTTGGCGCCAATTGCTGCATGGGGGGCTTTTTTTGTGTGAATAAAAATAGCTTTATAAATGCAACAATAAGAAAGATAAATTGTAATAGACTGTCGTCTGCATATTTCGCGTGATTTTAGCTGTTGGAAAATAACCAGAAAATCGCAATGATTTAAAATTTTTAACTGTTGCCATCTTGCGTTTGTTAACGAATAAAATATTTGTAATTAATTCAAGCAAGGCTTTTAAAATAACTTTCAATTTTCGCACTTTGCTTTGCTTTTGTAATAGTTCAGACATTGGGATAGTCGTCAAGTTTTTTCATGTGTAATTTTGTTTTTGTTGGGAATATTGCTTCCTCGTCGAACATGGGGAGGGATCAGAAAAAAAAAAAAAAGAAAAATATAGAAGAAAGTTTCGTGATGGCCACAACATACTAGTTTTTACTTCAAATTTTCAATATCTTAAGTCTGCTTCTGATTTTGAACATTTTTGCAATTGGTAGTATGCATCTAGGACTTACGGTTGCAAAAATAGAGATCTTGAATGTTAAAACAAAACACCCTGTATATATACCTAGTGGAATACATCCAGAAAAGTATTTAGTTGAATATAAATTTTTAAAATAAATACCTGGGTAAATACCCATTTTGGGTATTTACCCGGGTATATACCCTGGGTATTTACCCCTAAAAATAAATACCCAGGTATTTTACATCGCTAACCGTGCATAAAATGTTTATATTAAGTGGGATCGATGGGGATTTTTTATATTTCATTTATAATTGTGTATTTTGTGTCTCTGCCAATTTTCAGCTCTATGTGAATTTTTCCGATTTTTTAAGTTTTTTTTGTTTATTTTGACCTTTGACCTTCCATAAAATTTTTAGTTCAAGTGGAATCGATGGAAATTTTTCATATATCATTCACAATGATGCATTTAAAGTCTGTACCAATTTTCAGCACTGTATGAATGTTTTCAATTTAAAAAAAAAATTTCAATTTTGACCTTTGACCTTGCATAAAATTTTTAGCTCCACTCGGATCAATGAGGACTTTTGACATTTCACTTATAATGATGTTCTCAAGGTCTGTACCAATTTTCAGCTTTATGGGAATTTTTCCGAACTCGAATGTCTATTTTGACCGGGCTATTAAGTGAGAGCAACTGTCAGCAAACAGTTTTGTTGCCTAACATTTCCTAAGTAATCACTTTCAATTAAAAATAATACCATATTTTTTACCTAGATCTCAGTTATAAAATAGCAAAATGAATGTATGAATCGCTTGAGCAAGTCGGGAAACTTCTAAGGGTGTTTGGTAAATTCACATAAGTGTCGGCTTGGCCCGAAAGCGCAAATCCAAAAGATTCGATAAAATATAAATGTTTTTTTTTTTTTTTTAAATTTAAAGACTTTATCTAAGAAAGCTTGCTTATCACTAAAAAATTCAAAATAAAATCAGTACATGATTTCTTGGTTACAACAATCAATAATTGCAGTTAATCCTAAAATCTTCTTATTAAGGTTAATTCTAAAGCTGCCAAAAAAACTAAAATTAATAATTGAGCCAAGAAATGTAGCTATAGTAAAAGCTATTCGTACAAAGCTGTATACCGCCGCATTTTGGGTAAAATTTGTCCAGACGTACATGTAATCAACCTCTCCCCGCAATAGAGTGCAATATCTTCGTTGTAATTTTTAAGATGAAATTTAAGATTTATTATTAGGGAAATTTTTCAGATTCAAAGTATTCCAATTTTTATAAACTATGAAATCAAGTTGAGGTGGTACTCACCAGTTGGGTGTCACCCGATATAAGGGAGGACCGCCCCCCTGTCAAGAAAAGTTTTTTGACTAAGCAAAAAAAAAAAAAAAAAAAAACCTCAAGTTGCAGCTTTAAGAAATTGAAAGCACAGGATTTGATCAACATCTGTTAGTTAAACATAAAAAGGGAGCAAATTAATCTTATTCATTTTTTTTAAATGGGATTTTTAAGTAATCTCACTTTAGAAATCGCAACTAGAGACGTACCGAGTACTCGGTAACTACTCGGTACTCGACCTACTCGGCCAATTTGCCGAGTACTCGGTACTCGGCCAAATTCTGATCAGATACTCGACCAATACCGAGTAGTTGCAAAAAACTGAATATTGTCCAAGACAGATACTAAAATTTATATTAAAAAAAAAAAAAAAAAAGCGAGCATTATATTCTGCAATCATTTACAATTAAAACCTATAAGTCAAATTTAAATTTTGAGAATAATGAAGTTTGTAACGCTTCAATGGAATAAATCTTTATTTTAATGTCCCCAAAGTTAATAAAACTTATTTATTAAAAATTTCGCAAAAAATGTAAGTATAGAAAATATGGAATTTTTATATTAAAAATGGATTTTTGCTACAAACAAAAATTAGTTATAAAAATGTAAAAATACCTTTGCTTAAAAAATAAAAGGAAATAAAACAACCTTAAAAGCATAATGCAGGAACTCTGCAGACACGTGTTATGGCATTACAAGGAATTCCTTTTTCAATGCACAAAATGGGGGCTCGTAGATTTAAAGGCATCCGACAAAAGCCGGATTTTTTTGTTGAATGTCTTTACATTCTTTAGCTCACATGTTATGCACTGAAAAAGACGTTCCTTGTACCCGGGGGGGGGGGGGCAGAAACACGTGGTCTGGAGTGTTCCTGCACATTTGTTTTATCTGCTTTTAAAAATTATTTATGTTTGGCGGACTATAATTGATTGGCATACAGTGAAACCCCTCCTAAACGGACACCCCTCTTATGCGGACAATTTTTAATTCCCCAGTTCCAATGCAAATAACATTATTAAACCCCTGTCCTGCGGACACCTCTATATTGCAGACAAAAAAAATTTGTCCTGTTAGTGTCCGCATTAGAGGGATTTTACTGTAATTTGTTTTAATTCCAACTTGATTAATCACACCTTTTATTTATTTTATTTTTTAATTTTAAAAATTATTTTTTTGTAAAATTTTTGACACAAACAAAATTGTATATATAATGCGTGATTAAATTTCAGCAGGAATTTAGTTTTAAAAACTATTATATGGACAAGGAGGTCTATACTACTATTCCAATAGGTTCAAAATTCATCACATGTGTGTGGGTGGTTCTTCTTAAAACATAATTAGTACTTGGTAACTCGGCCGAGGTGTGAAAGGCCGAGTACTCGGTAACTCGGTACTCGGCCGAGTAGTGAAAGGCCGAGTACTCGGTACTCGGCTACTCGGCCAAAGTGCTACTCGGTACGTCTCTAATCGCAACTATTGGATAATTTGATTTTCAAATAGAATTTCTAACATTGTATACATCTTAGGTTTACAATAAAATACAACGCGAAAATTTCATAAAAAGGAATTAATATTTCAATGCCTGATTAGGGGGTTTCCCCCTTTCCTGAGGAAGGGGGGTTTGGAAATAAATAAAATAAATAATAAAAAAGCCGGAGTCGGAGTCGGACGTTTCAAAATTCAAGAGTCGGAGTCGGCAATTTTTCTTCCGACTCCGCAGCCCTAGGTTTCTGGGATGGTGTTTGGAGAACTTTTGAGGTTATTTAGAAATATAGATTGAAGAGGTATTTTCTAGGCACCCGATATGTGTTTCGTTTTTGATTGAAATGAGGGATGATTGTTAGGAGAACTTTTGAGGTGATGATTTTTGACATAGATTGAAGAGGTGTTTCTAGGAATGTTTCTTTTTTGTTGGAAGTTAAGTGTGTTGAGTTCTTTTTTGTTCTATCCTAAAGTTACATGACTTTTAGTTTACTTTGGAAATAAAGTACTTGCCAATCAGAAATTCTTGCTCACTTTCCAAAATTCGTTAATCGAATAGTATTTAAAAAAGAAAAAGGGACTCCCCCCCTCTTTTTTTACTTGAAATCGTTATTGGATACATGAAGCTTTGTATGAGAGAACACAAAAAATAACCGCATTGAATATAATCGTAAGTAAAAATATAATATGCAATTGCCAACAACGTACGTTCTAGGAATCATTCACAGTAAAGAAAAAAAAATACTAATAATAATAATAAATTAAATAAATTAAATGTAAAAAAGAAAAAGCAAAAATCGACCAAAGAGTCCCATTTCAAGTCAAAAAGCGTTTCATTTGGGGAAAATATAGAAAATAATGTAGATTTATGGCTTGGTGAGTGACTGATTTAGAGGCTCTCTACAAATGATGTCACTCTTTGAGAGGCTGGGGGCTCGTAAAATTGTGGCAGTTTGTGACAGGGGGAGGGAGGAGATGCAAGAAGTAGGATATCACGCATTTTTTAGAATGTTTATGAAAAATAATGGGACATGTGACAAAGGGGGGAGGGGGTCAGGTGAAGTGTGACACTTTTTGACAAAGGGAGGGGAGAAGTCAAAAATGTTGAAAAAAAGTGACTGTGACATCATTTATTAACAGCCCCTTTTTGAAAAATTCATTTTGTTTGAAAGTTCTTCTACCAATTATTATGCAGAAGTATTGAATCAAAGAATTGTTTATTAAAATGGAACTGTGCTTCATATATTAAGTGATTTTTCGTAACATGAGTTTAGTCACCATAAGTAACACCACTTTTATTAAAAGCTGTTCAGTTTCAAATAAAATTTGTAAAAATTACTCTCAGAATTTCGTTTACATTTGGAAAAATAATTTGTTTATTTTTGGTTTTGTGTTTGGATTAAGACATAGAAAGGCAATTCTATTTTAATAGAATTATCATTTGTTGCGCAAAACACCTTACGAAGAGTCCAAAAATGTTAGATTCTTGTATTTTGTGCTACAAATGATTTCCCTATTAAAATGGAATTGCTGAGATCCGGATGTTATATTCTGAGACAACATTGTCTATATTTGATGCCGTCTTTCCTATAAGCAATTACTTCTAATTTGGTAGACAGAGTAAGATGAGAGAAATGAGTGCTAATGTCGTCACGACGACAAGTCATTCCTATAAATAAAACGTGACCTTAGATAATTCTGCGTTGGAAATAAGAGGTAATATAAATAATATGTGCTTGTAGTATGTTTTACTATTGAGGTTCGCTGCGTTTCAGAAGATTTTCGAACTCTGAAGCTGTAAAAATGCATGGATCGCTAAAAGATATTTTCAGATATATTTTCTGTAGTAAACTTTTCACCGATTAATTTCTCTTTTCCTCTAATATCGTTCTAATGCTTCATTATGTACCTAATTGCTGTCTTCAGTGAAATTTATGCCTTATAGGTATTAATTATTTGTATTATGTTAGTTCTTAGAAACTTATCTATAGTGAGTGATTAACTCTAAGCGGAAATTTTCAATTAAAAAAATTAAAATGTGGGGAGAAAAAAAATCTGATCACACTTTTAAGCATATTATTGAATTAAATCAGGTTGGTAGATATCGTCACTGCATATTTTTTTTTCCAAAATTCAAACCAGCGTCAGTTCTAATAAAATTTGTGAAACGATTTTTCTTATGCCGAATAAATCAAACGTCAGAGATCTAGTAGTCATGCAGTTTTGATTATGGCCTTTTTCGTTTAAAATGTGCTTATTTTATTGAATAATTATAGGTATTGGAACCTTTTAATATTTAAAATGATATATAAAACCAATGTTTTAAAATATTTGTTTAAACCGTAATGTAAGTACCATGTCTGTCTTGCATGTTTGACGATTTTACAATTTCCTTCCTATGATTTATTATAAGGTATCGACTTTATAGAAAAAAACAGTTCTGGCCTTTGACCGTTGTTCAGTTAAGGAAAAAGAAATGTTTTAAGTTTCTCCAATCGCACTGGTTAAAAATCTATAAAAATGTCCAATCGGTGAATATAGTCCTGGATCTGACAGCACTTCTGTAGGAAAGTTTGAGTAGGGAGAATTTTTTTTCAAAAAGGCTTAGTAGGTGTCCTAGAAAGTATTTTGAACTCGGGTGGACATCCGCCACCTGGTCACTTCTCCTGCTATGACATCATCAAACATGGCGGTATCTCGATCACATAAATGCTCATATTTATTTTAATACTTGACTTTTTTGCGTGATTCTTGCACATTTTTATACTAATTTATATTAACTAGTTTACTTTTAAGTTACCGTGTTAAAGTTTTCCCGAAAAAGTAGTTTAGAAACAATTTATTTTATTGTTTTTTTTATCTATTTTCCTTTTTTAAAATTCACTCTTTAAAATTATTTTTTCAACTGTCAATCGTTGAACGACCGTTTAAAATTATACTCAAAAACTATTTACGTAAAAAAAATATTTATTTACCGTTTTCACCTGGTGTAACTAATCAATCAGAATGTTTATTAATCGCTCCACTTAGGCGCGCCACTATAGGTGGCGCAGACATAACATTCAAGCGCGTTGTTATTCTTCGAAGTAGTAAGTTGGCATCCATTGAATTATATGATGTGTTATGAGTGCGACAGAGGGTGGTTCTTGAGATGATGAAGCGCTGTTACTCGGAATGTTTCTTTTGTTCGAGATTTATCAAAATAAAATTGAGATATGGATATTATTAACTTGTCGAGGGTGTCAAAAGACAGCATAAGAGACCTCAAACCAGTTGAAAAGATTTGCATTATCTGTAATTAAAGCGACAATAGTGTGATAAGTACAGAAGATCGTCGTGAAAAAATCATGGCCGCTACAAAGTTGCGTAACGACGGAGTTGCTAAGCGTTTGAACGCGTTAAGTGAGGAAGAGTTGTTGTTCTACCATATGAATAATGCATGCTATAAGCGATACTGTCATAAGAAACCTCTTTTACAGCTTCAAAATGAGAAGGAAAAATCAAAAGATAAAGATGACGGCATCATTACTGCTCAGTCGAATGTGCAGGAACGTTTAAAGAAATCTGAAAGGAAGCGTGCACGTTATCACAGTCCACAAGCAGGAGGTATTCCTCATCGATTACAATTGTGTATCATCTGTAACCATGTAACACATAATCGCATTTGCGAGAAGTACAGAATAAGTGAGTATCCGAGAGCTAAGGAGTTTTTAAAAGCCATATTATACTTACAAGATGATGTTTTCACTTGCACTTGTGATTTGGAGGATGTATCAAGTGTTTTCGACGTCGATCTTTTGTGCCATGACAATTGTATTTCTGGATATTTATTGAAGTACAAACGAAAACTTGAAGCAAATGACAAGAGTACACCCCCAGTTTCAGAAAAGGTGGCAGCCTTTTCGCTTATAACTCATGACATCGAATCTGGACTGCATGAAGGCTATGGATACACGCTCAGTTACATTCGAGACAAGTTTAATATACAAAATGAGGGCATCAAAATCAGCAACAAGCCTAATCAGCAGAGCCTAAACTAATGCTGTGTGATTGCTTTCAAAATGACATTACTTTTGCCAAACCTAAAGAGGCAAACAAACCGATTATATTTTTTTCTGCGAATCTTCGAACAGAAGAAGTAGCAGATGTCCTTAGAAGCTGCAATCCTGTAACAGAATGCGCCATTCTACTAAGAGACGTATTGAATGGGCTTGATTTCGAGCTCAGCGATAAATTTGATGATGTGCAAGACCTTAAAAGATTTTGGACTAAAAGTAAAATACCTGATGTTTTAATAAACTTTTTCAGTACATTATTTGACATAGATCCAAACTCCATGAAAGAAGTTGACAATGAACAAGAAGAGGAAGAAAAGAAGTACTCTCAGAAGTGGTACCTTAAGGCACAAGCGTTATTACAAATAATGTACTATAACATGCATCGTGGAACTAAAAAAACTTCTTTACATATGATGATGGGCGAAGAAATACATGAGAAATGCTAAAGTAAAACATTGATAACAAGCTTGAATCATCTCGGCTTCAGTGTCAGCTACAGTGAGGTCATTCGTCACCACGATAATCTTGCACAATATGCTCTTAAACAGTCTCCTACTGCAATGCCAATGCCCAGTCGTTTTAAGACAGATTCATATACGGTTGGCGCTTTCGATAACTTTGACCAAGAAGAATCTACTAAACCCGGTATAGGAGGCTCCCATGACAATGTGTACAAACTATTCCAAGATAAACAGCAAGACATATCAGTTAAACCATGCTTATCGGAAACTGGTATCACACGAGGTATAAGCTATCTGAAAACTGTTCATTGCTCAATGACCTAGGGCTATTGGTAAAACCACAAAAAAGTGCATTGTTAAAAGAACTGGAAACATCTTATGGTAGCACCAGTGATAATACCTGGTTCAAGTCTGACGATAAAACCTGCTTTATAGTTGACGTCATGAACTTTGTACGAAAGGTTATGACAAATAAAAATAAAACCTTTGGTGGAGCTGTTTCAGCTTTTTCGTCTTACATCGGGAGCGTCACCAAGTACTGTGGAAGAGTAGATTACATTTTTGACAGTTATCGCAAATTTTCTCCTAAAAAGTCTGAAAGGGTGCAAAGACAAGGTAGCAGCATCGTTATAGATGTGGTCAAAATCTCAGAAGATATATTCCATTGCCTGTCCGACTCAGCAACTTTTGGGGATCTTCAAGAAACAAACTGATGTTGCAAAAGTTCATTGCTGATACAGTGACAGCTTCTTTGACTCAAACACCACATAATACCAACCACACTTTTAGTGCCTTTCATGGTGGTGAAGAAGATGATGTGATATTTAACTGTACATCTGTGCAAAGTGGAAAACAGATAAATCACCCAGAATTAAACTGACAGTAGAGGAAGCTGACTTCAGAATGTTTATTCATTCAAAACATGCACTCCTGTGTGGATTCACTAAAATCGTTATTGTTAGCGCCGACACTGATATAATGGTGCTGGCTTTGTTTCACTATCTTACTCTTTAACGATTTGGTGTTCAGGAACTTTGGGTCTGTACTGGAGTTGGTGATTCTACATGATTCTTATCTGTTAATGATATTCAGCAAAAAATAGGTGAAAACTTATGTTCGTTGTTTCCTGCCATCCACGCACTATCTGGATCAGATTATACAAGTAGATTTGGTAACAAAAAATCTGCTCTTCATTGTGCATCTGTAGAGTATTTGGAGAGTTTTGGCGTATAATCTGACTGGATTTATATAGAGCAAAGCCTTAAATCTGCAGAAGAATACTTGCAAGTACCGCAAAAAGGGTCATTCTGTAAATCTTTAGATGAATTTAGGTTATGGCTGTATCATCATGCGAAAAATATTGACACTGATAACTTGCCGCCTACTAGCAGAAAAACTAAGAGCCACTTATTAAGATCATATTTTTCCACATACCTACAACGACATTGTATTGACGACGTTGCTGTTGACGTAGATCCTTGTGAATTTGGTTTTGCAGTGGTAGATGATGATTTCATGCCAGAAAAGAACTTACAGAGATTTACAACTGATTTTATTGAAGCATGTAATTGCTTGAAATGTGCCAAATCTTCCTGTACTTGCAGAGCAAATGAAGTAACCTGTTGCTCTTTTTATAAGTGCAATAGTACGGGTTTGCAACCAACTCGTAACAACACCTTTTAAATATAATTTTATTAAGTGCAACAAAAAAATTTAAAAAAAATAGTTATTAAGTTATGGCAGTAGTAAAAATACATTGCTATTCGCCTTGTAACTATAACTTGTACACTAATTGTAACTTACTGGCCAAATTTTCATTTTTGTTGGTTAAGTATTAACATAAATTTGGGATTATATGGGGACGAAAGCGCGCGCCCGCCATCTTTGATGACGTCATAGCTAAAAAATGTACGAAATGCCAGACGTCCACATAAGCTCTTAATACTTTTTAAGACACCTACTGAACATTTCTGAAGAAAAATTCTCCGTACTCAATCTTCCTATCGAAGTGCTAAGCATTTATGAGAGCGAGCGGCCGCCATCTTTGATGACGTCATAGCAGGAGAACTGACCAGGTGGCGGATGTCCACCCGAGTCCAAAATACTTTCTAGGACATCTACTAAACATTTTTGAAAAGAAACTCTCCCTACTCGAACTTTCCTACAGAAGTGCTGTCAGATCCTGAACTAATAAGTTCGTTCACGTCTCCTATTCCTTCTTTCCTTTGAACGGACTGCAGCAGGTTTAAGTGTCTCCCAACTGTCCAAGATGTGATTTCTCTCGATAACGAACGACGACGAAGAAAAACTTGGGATAAAGTACTTTATCATGACGAAAGGAAACGAAAAGAAAACCATGTAACTCCGCCATTTTCCGTTCTCGTGGCGCCCAGTGCTTGTTCCCGTAATGGAGACAAATTCAAATTTGGGAAAAGAGATTTGGCATCAGCAGTACGTCGCAGGCGACATAGTGTCGACAAGCAGTGAATGACGTCTGAGAAGGAAAAATTGTGTGTGTGTGGATCAATATCTATACTCTCCACTACAAGTTAAGGAAAGACCATTATTCTTTTGGAACGAGGAATCGAGAAGATGGCAGCATGTATTTACTTGTTAGCAAAATACACAGCACTGCTTGCAAGTGAAGATAGTCGGGGAGTTTCAGTCAAGAAAAAGTTGGATTTGAACAGTTTAAAAACATTAAAGATTATTAGTTACACTTTCAAAAATGAAAATGTTATGCTTTAGATTCCTGCGCACACAACCAGTTTTATGGTTTGAGTAATAGTAATAGAAAAAATTAAAGACGAGGTTTAGTATAAGTTTTATGTAGCTACATTTAGATGAGGTTGTGCAAAAATGTATAATTTTTAACACGCTTTTATTATTATACGTTATTCCCTTCTTTTAGAGTACTTTTATAAATACAATTCCTCCCTAACCCAAGAGCAAATTTTAACCGCATTTAGTTGAATGGGGTTCCTACAACAAGACTTGTCTCTAGGATAACTAATATAGCAAGCGGATGTTTTTTTTTAAATTTTTTTAACTAGAAAATGTTCTTCGACATTTTTTTGAAGAATGAAGTTCATGCTTGTGGAGTTAAACGCAAGAAAAGAGCTATATAATTATCATCAGTTCCATAAAAAACGATTTATTTTCTGATAAGGATGAGAAAGTAGGTTGAAAAGGAAGAATATATCTGTGCTATTTTGATTTTTAACATTTCAAATGCTTGAGGTTTTGTATGCACGAGAAAAATACTAATATATGTTTAAATCATGTATTGCAATTCCAAATCCCCCTCCCCCTATTTTTTACAATGTTAAATTTTATTTAGAGCACAAAGCATGAAAATATTCTTGACTAGCATTTTTAGGCGTATTTTTGATTTGTCAGTGCATAAAATTCGCTTAAAGACGGTTTACAAATATCTCTGCTTGCCTCATATGTTTATTGAAAGAACATTTTATAGATATATTTATTTATGTTTTGTAAATATAGAAATGAAAAATAAATAATCACTATTCAAATAAATACAGTGAAACCTCCCTTAACGGACACTCCCGAATAACGGACACTTCTAATTAACGGACATTTTTGCAAGTCCCAGTCCCTCAATATAGGCCATTCCATGTAATTCACTCTGAATAACGGACACTCCGAATAACGGACAGTTATTTCACAAAAAATTTTCCTTGCAATCGTACCGTTTTTTTTTTCTTTTCACAGAATATCTTAGTAACTGATTGCCTTACAAAGCTTTTCATCCTCCACAACTGATATCCCCCCCCCCCCCCCGTCATTTCCTTATCACTGTTTCTTGGAATTAAAAGGGTGGTAAAGGGCAGAGGCAGCGATTGGGGCTTAAAAGTTGGGGGCAGAAAAAAAAAGAACTAAAAGGCATGGTACTTTTTGCGGGCAGCAAAAAATGAAAAAGAAAAAAAAGTCATAATTTTGTAACGGCTAGTTTTGAGAGTATTGAAGCAGATAAGTGAAAACTGATGTCAGTCTAACAATTAACATATGTTTTTCTTAAGATTTTAATGAATTTTGTACACTAACTATTCAAAAGTAAAGATAAAAAAGAGGAAACTGGGCGCTTTTTCTAACTGGGGCTCTCGGGAGATGCAATTGAGCAGACCGGCGCCGGTTGTAGTCGGTTTTATGGTGCCGTGGTTTCGTTGGGTTGTTTAATTTTTAGATAGGAAAAAGATTTGCCCATATTCAAGGTCATATTGCCAACTGTCAATCATGCAATACTGATACTCGATATAAAATAAATAAATTAACCATAAAAATTGTGTGTGTGTGTGGGGGGGGGGAGGTGGGTTGCTCCGCCGAATCGCCGCCGTTGGTAATGCAAAAAAGAGATGTCAAACTGTTTTAACTGATTACTTTAATTGATTAAATGCTTTTTAAGACAAGTGTGTGTGGTCAGTATACCTTTATTAAGAAAAAACAGATTAATTACACTTGACGTAAAATGTAGTAAACCTTTCGCAATTGTTCCGATTATGTTCTACAAAGGGAACAACAGTCCATTTTGAAAAAGGTAAATTAAGTAGTTCCTCCTAATAGCGGTCACCTCCCAATAACGGACAAAACTTCTAGTCCCTTGACTGTCCGCTACTCGGAGGTTTCACTGTACTTCAATTGAAGCTTGAGCCAGGTCAGCGTTGCTTTTCCTTGCTGTAGGCTTTAGTTAGCTCGTGTATTAAAAAAATGAAGAAAAAAAATCATTTGTGTGAAAAATTATATTTTATATTATTTCATCGAATCCTGTTGAGTTTACAATATTGTTTATAAACGAAATATCTTAAACGTTAGGTGTTTGCGGGTTTGTGCTGCATATGTTGTAAAATACTTTGTATCTGTTAACATTTTGAAAAACTCACTTGTTTTAAAAGTGTTATTAAACGGTTTTATAAGCATCTGTCTTGTCTTTTATCTTTTTTGTTTTTCCAAAATGTTGAATTTCCACCTCCTCATCTTCGTGTTTTCTTTATCGCTACGATTTCGGTAACAACTTTTGCTCGCTTTTATTGTTACCCCTGCCATCATCTTAGTACCCTGAATTTTACTGCTCTGTCCATTTTTTTATTTATCTTTCCATCCATAAAAAGTAGTGCAGTACGCAAGCGGCAGCGGGGGAAAAAAACTGCAAACTTCAGTGAAATTCTTGAGCAGGAGGGTTAGTATCGCGGAAAGATTGATGGCGAAGGTAGTATTGGATGGTTGGGCGTACAATCCATCAATACACCTTCTGCGCAACTGGGTCGTTTGCGAAAAAGGGGATTTTGCATTTTGCACTTTTTTCTTTTTAGAGGGTATTTAGTCTTGCTTGTGCCTTGTGGGCTTTTGTCGATTACTCTTCTAAGGGGGGGGGGGACATCAGGGGCCCCACAAAATTCTATATCGCAAAAGCGGCCAATTCATAAAATTTCATATCTTAAAACTAGACCTCTCACAAAATTTCAATTGTTCATTCAGCACTCTTAAGAGTTCTTTCATCACTCTTAAGTTAAAACAATTCTTCGAAAATCAAAACATCAGTGGAAAAACTCTCCAGCTTCCAAGTCATTCCCTGCAAAGTCCTTTAGGCCAGAGGGATTTCTGATTAGATTTCTGATAGCAGAAAATGCTCTACATGGTGTGTAGGATTTTTTTTTTCACAAAAAATATCTATCGAAGAAAAATGCCTAAAAATGGTTATTTTTTTCATAAAAAGAAAAAAGTTCCCCAAAATTTCTTTTTTCTTTTTTTTTTCCATAAAAATTGCGGAATTAAAAATAAAAACCTGAATCGATCCCTGCTGATACTAATATGCTGAAACTGATCTATTCAAGCAGCATACATTTTGTATCCTAAAATATCCTGTCACTTTCAAAAAATGACATTTCCCCAGATTTCTCAAGAAATACAAGACCGACGTTTCTGTTATTTTCGTCATATAAAAAACGAAGGGTATGCTACAACATTTTCATTAATGCTATTATGTCTCTTTCATTTATTTTTTGCATTTCTCAATGTATTCCTTCTGTATTACTTCTGAGTGTAGCACTTGCTTTTGCTTATTTCAAAGCGTACTAATATAAGAAAAAGAATATTCTTTAACACTTGGAGCTAAAAGAGGGGAACATTACGAAGAAGATTGATTGCATTTGGTAGCATTCGATGCATGGTAGAATGATCAATCAAGCTGTCCCGTATCAAGCCACAGTTAGTATCGTCTAATACTGCATGATATTGCTTCCCAGAAATATACTACCTTCTAACGTTTTTCAGGAAATTGTTACTGTTTTTTTAATGATTGCCCTGGCGTTTGTCGCGAAGTAAGTCACGTTTTCTGCAGTAGTTTTTCTTTACTTCTTCCCTTAAAAAATAGCTACGTACGTATCAAAGTGCTTAATAAATGTAACTCATGTCATGGAATGCAAATTTCGAAGAAATTATTTAAATGATATGGTCGGTCATCTTTTTCGCATAAATGGTATCTGTAATTAATAAGGGTGCAAATGTTGCCATTAGGGTTGGTCATTTTGCCAGCAAAGTGGTATTTTTGTCAGGACAGCGGCAATAACTGGTAAATATGGCAAACAGAGAAAAATTGGCGGGATTAAAAAAAATACAAAAGAGCAATACACTTTTGTACGTAATCCAATTGAGACCTAAATTAAAATAGACAGTTGAGGTTAAATTATGTTTTCATTATATTTACTTGATAATTAAAACAATTTAAAATAATGCTTGAACAAAACTCAAAAAAGGTTAGAAATAGATAACATCAAAAACATAAAATGTGTTTTGATGTAGAGATTTCAGTTGAATATGAATCAGCTTGAACAGCACAAATCTTATGTGTAATTTTCATCAACAAAGTCATGTATACTAACATTATAAAGAGAGAGAACGGATTTTTGTGTGTTTATATGTTCGAGGTAATCTCCGGAACCACTGCACCGATTTAAAAAAACTTTTTCACTACATGAAAGTGCGTTCTTACTGAGTGACATAGCCTATAAATCATGCATATATGTACTTATACTAATTTTTAAAGCGATAGTTTGCCTTCGCTACCAGTTTATGTTTCGTACTGATTTATTCTTATGCGCGTAAAAACAATCGCCGATTATCTCGCATTGGCAAGGAAAAACTGGTTAAAGGTTCTCTTTGAACTAGATGCATAGGGATAGACTCATGTCTGAGAAAATATAACACTGTGTCAGCGTAAAAACTGCTAGAACCCTTACATGTGTTTGAGGCCACAGAGGATACGGTGTATAGCATTCTATTAGCCTTGGACATTGCAAACCATTTAGTGTCAAAGAATGTTTATACTTCTAAATTTATTTAAACGATTAATAACTGAGATTCACTTCGGACAAATTAGTTCTTAGACTTAGAGTTAGGACTAGAACTATAATAGATTGATATAATTTGTTTTAATTCCAGCTTGATTAATCATACCTTTTATTTATTTGTTTATTTTTAATTAAAAAAACTTTTTTGTAAAATTTTTAACACAAAATCTTTTAAATAATGCGTAATTAAATTTTAGCTTTAATTCTGTTTTAAAAATTATTACGCGGATATTAAGGTCAAAACTACTATTCCAATGAGTTCGAAAGTCATCTCGTGTGTGTTCGTGGTTCTTCTCAAAACATAATTGGTGCTCGGTACTCGGCCGAGTAGTGAAAGTCCGAGTACTCGGTACTCGGCTACTCGGCCAAAGTGCTACTCGGTACGTCTCTAGTTATTTTAACATTATTAACTCTCGGCTTTCGTATGTTCTGCATGTGAAGTATTAACTAAAACAGCATTTTACAAACACTGTACGAACTTAACATTTATATTAATTACTGTTTCAGTGCTGCATGGACTATTTTATGTTTGAAAACATTAAAATTATTAGATTGGAGATAAAATTACTAAAAATAAAGCGAGCTACAATCGATCCCTGCAAACAAAACACTTCTATTTTTGCACTTACTCAAAAATTGGCCAAAATGTATTTTTGTCTGGTTGGTTTTGACTTTTTTCTCCATGCTGTTTTGGACTTTTGGCAAAAACATTGGGGGGGGGGGGGGACAAAAAAAATTGCTTCGCTCCCCCCCCCCCCACTGCTTACATTCTTAAAAGATTATTAAAAAAGTAAATTCTTATCTTATGGCAGTTTCATTTTTTAGATGATGGTTTTATCTATGCATCTATCTATCAAATACAAATGAAATCAAAAGATGAAGAACTCCCCTATTCAAGTCCGAGTTGTGCAATATAATTAATGATAATGTAATGAAGGTATTTGCAAACTCGCATTTTTTTTTTAATCTTAGGCACTTTTATTGTCTACCTTTTTTTATCTCACGGCTTTGTAAAAAAAAAAGACGTTTGTTTATGAAAACCATCCATTTTTTACTATCATCGGAAGATGAGAGGGAAAAAAAAACTCATTTGAAATGTTAGGAGTCCCTTGATGATTTAAAGACTCTTCCTTCTTTAATTTAGAAAATTGACTTTGTATTTACGACTTTTCTGGCCTTTAGTGCGTGCCTGACGATGTTAGTCATTTATTATTGTCACACGCAAGCTGATACGTAGCAACGATTTGCCTTGGTGAGGACAAAGAACTCCTCTTTTCTCCAGAATATAAATTGTTCCCAATTAGTCATCGCTGTTGTATTTTTGCTTACAAAGAATTAAGAACTATGTTGCTCTTGCTTAAGTAATCACTCATTCTAAAAATATTTATCACCGGAATAATTCTCAAAAGATTTTTTCACTTATGTTAGAGTATAATTGTTGTTTTACGCCATCATTAGCTATTATTGCTGGTTGAAATATTTAGTATTAGGTGACTCTTGTTAAAAAAATTGCTATGTTTATAGCAGGGATGTGGAGTCAGAGTCGGACTGATTTTGAAGTAAAGGAGTAGGAGTCGAGAGTTCAAGAGTCGTAGTCGGACATCTTCCCTCAAAGTCCGGAACTCTGCTAGTGCTTGCGGAGTCAGAATCAGAGTCGGAGTCAGACGTATTTTAGGGTAAAGGAGTTGGAGTCGAAAGCTCTAAAATTTTCAGAGTCGAAGCCGGAGTCAATCATTTTCCCTCCGACTCCGCAGCCCTGTTTTTTTTTTGGCATTTGATTCTAAGGGAAGGTCTTCGGTTTATTTTCGGTTGTTCTATATATGATTGTCTGGCATCAGCAAATGCAGAATTATGTTTTTAACGTTATTTCAAAGTAACTTTTGACTTAATAAAAACAATAAATATGCTTTCTAACAGAAACTAATGTCTTCTTTATTTCCCCGCAGTCAATCTGATTGTTGTAGGTAAATAAAGATACTGTAAAAGCACTTTTATTGCGAGGCATTAATTTTCACGGAACTATCGTTTTCGCAAAAATTTAAGCCTTGCGAAATGTTTTTTTTTTTTTCCAACTTTCGGTTCTGTTCAGCTGAAATTCACGAAATTTTTAGCTCGCGACGTCATAGATATTTTTATTTTAGCGAAAGTTATTGCTCGCGAAAATAAGTGCTTTTACCAGAAAAAATATTTTTTATTATAGTATTTTCCAAAACAATTAAATTTCTATTTTTTGTCATGTCTTTTGGAATGTTTAAAATATATTTTTATCCTCTATTTTAAAGATTCTTTTCTTTTGCTGAAAACGTGTTTTTTGTCACTAAATAAGAGTGTGTTAAGCATTTATAAAGCAAAAACATTTGAAGCATTTAATTTCTATTTTCAATCGAAAAAATCCCACACGCATGTTTTCATTTCCAAATGTTTCTTGAAAGCTTAATTCAAAACTACCATCATGATGGATATTTATGATCTTGTATTTACTTTTGAAATTATGAATTCTTGTGAGACATTTTTATGGTAAGAAAATATTTGATTTTAGAAATTAATGAAGCGAGAAGCGTAACAAATGGGCTTATAATATGCATAGTCATTTAATAATGCATAAGCATTCATATGAAAGAAATATGCTTGGGAATAAATACTGCGGTTGAGAAAAAGAATATTTTTATCATGAAACAATTAAGTGTAATAAAGCACAAATCACGGTAGCTATCTTCGAAAGAATAGGAGACGGCGGCTTGTCTATAATAAGTAAATAATAACTTCACGAAATCGCTTCCATTGGTGTTGGTTTGGAAATATAATACGAAAAGTTTTATTATTTTTTTATTTGAAGCGTTTGGTATTAAAACTCGCTTAATTAATTTTTAAAATTCTACAGGAAACATATTCGCAACTCCAGAGCTCGAATATGCTACCTTGCGGTGATTAACAATACTGAAGAAAAAGGTAAAACATTCCATTCCACGTGTTTTCTTAGGGGTAAATTACAGTCTTAAGACAGTTTGTGATGTAACGTAATTTCAGAGGAATAGAAAAGAAAGCTTCCCACAAACACGATGAAATATTTCTGTCATTCACTAAGCGTCAAAGCAAGTTATAAGTTACGGCATTTGTTTGTTTTATCTTTTTCATCCGCCATTAGACAGAGACTGCAGAGCCCCCTATAGTTTATTGGAGTTGCGAATTACACTCCGCCCACTTAATTTTTTTCGAAAGATTTTTCGTTTGAAAAACACTCAGTGTTCGGCTTCATTTTTTTTTCTAAGTTAGCAGTATTTTTTAGTTATTTAGAGATAAAAGTAATTTGGATGAAGCTTATTTTGAAGTAAATCGGCCTTATTTTATTTTTATTTTTTAATTTTGTAACCAAATTCTAATTAAATTCATGTGGTGTCTCACTTTTGTACCATGTAGTAGCCTGTACAATAAAAAATGTGCGTAGATTGAGCAATTTATTCTAATAATGTTTATGTTACTCGTCCGTTCTCACTGTGGTCATGCGGTAAAAGCAAAGATTAAGCTGGTTTTGAAGTAAGGCGCGTTATTTGCTTCGTTCCATATTCGCTTTGTGGTGTGATAATATAGATACATAATTTTCATATTATGAAAAAATACCACTTTTTAAAATTTAAGGATTTAGGTGGTTTTGATCCCAAACGCTTCAAGTTCTGTTCCATCTATGTACATTTATCCCTCTTTTCAACAAGCTATACTAATATGAAATTCGTTACGATATTTTTTTGCATGCGAAGATCACTTTGTCTGTGAACCTATCAATATCACGTGTGTTATGTACGTGACGATACAGGAGTTTATGACTTGCGACACTAATAACGGAAACAACTGAATTAAAGAAAAAAATAATATTTTACAATAAAAAAGATGGAATCATTATGAAGATTTATCACAGCAGACCTTAAAATTCTGTTGATCACAAGATGGTAATCATGAAATAGAGGACTTTATTTATGAGATACCCTTTTATTATGATTTTATGGTATTTTTGTTATTTTAGCGAATCCAATTACATCCAACTTTTATTTCAACGACAATGACGCAATTTATTATAACAATTAATGTTTATCCATTAATTTGTTTCATTGTATTTGTCAAAATCAACAACGTTCATTGAAAACATTTTGTTTATTATACGTGGCTTTTATTCCGTCATTTTGTTTCAAATATTTATTTACAAAAGAATTCTCCAACCTCTTCGTAGATAATTGCTTCGCGAAAATAGTTGGAGTTCTCCATAAATTCTTCGGTTTAAACCGTCGGAGTTCGTCTGAAAATTTAATGAGTCCTTTTCACCTTAATTTCGAAAATTGACAAGCTCCCTTATGACTCTGGTGGCCTTTAGCGCCAACCTACATAGCTTATCGTTTGTCACTGTCATGTGCAGGGCATGCAGCAACAACAGGTCTTGTCGAGAGAACAATGGAACTCCTTTTTTCCATGCTCCATAATAATAGTTCGCCATTTTTCACCGGCTTTGTTTTCTCGCGTGTATAACCGGAAATTCCTTGCGGGTTGAATTTGCATCTTCTTGGAATTGCTGACCAGCTGACGATCTCGTGGGTGTTTTCAGCTCAGAAGAGCTGAAGGCGAGGATGACTGTTGAGAAATTTAATGCGTTAACCCCGTGCAAAAAGTGCGGTGAGAGATTTAATATTGAAAATAATTTGTGTTTGTTTTAGCTTCTAGTATTCGTCCTTATCTGTTCGTTCCTATCCTATCCGTGCCAATTGGCGGCAATGTGTTGGACTACCAAAAATATCAAATAAAACTGAAACTGCATCCATTAACCCTTTTTTTACAAGCTTTTATTATCGACTCTGTCTTAGGTGGAGTTGGGACAGAGTTTTTAACGTTACCCAAAACAAAAAAGAATAATAATAATGGGGTCGTTTCCAAAATTCTAAAAGTATTTTTTTTCTGAAAGAGCATGCTTAAAAACATAGGATGTGATCATTTTTTAAATAATTTATTTAAGTTTAATATTTTTTAAAAATTACTTAAATCGGCGCGCTTTTATTGTTTACACTTCTGTCGTGTGACGTCACAATTGATGATATGCCATTCAATGTTGCGATTCACAGAACAAAATATTTAATTCGTATCTTTACTCACGTATATTAGCAACGATATGGTTGATAACAAGCTTAGAGCGCAATTTTAATTCGCTGCTGATTATCATAACGTGGAAACGCAGTAGAAAGATGCGCCAAATTGCATCATTTGTGACGTCATAAAGGTCACGCCTTGTTTGAAAAATCAGACATTAAAAAAAAATAATAAAAAAAAAACTGTTGGGAAAATTAAAGTATTTTCTGGGTCCATGTGATTTTTTTTGCTCATTCTATCCATTTCAATGACTAAAAGTAGTATTTTTGACTGAAGGAAACCACCCCATTATAAAGTTCATTACTTGTGAAGATGACAAACTTATTCCATGGCAGAACTTAAGGCAGGCATGAATTAGTGGACTTGGGCCTTTTGAAATTTTTCAAATTCATCAGATTTTCTTACAGACGACCCAGTTTCACACTGACAGCCCGGACTGCAGTTTCATCCTTGTTGTAAACTCATCTTTCTGGAATAGTGAATAACCGAGCTAGAGGCAGATGTCAACTCATTGAAGCATAGAGTGCCAAGAAACTGGTTGCTAAAGTAAATTTAGCTTACCATCGAGAGTACGCGGCCAAGGTACCGACTCTGCTTCCAGCTCGATTATTCACTATTCCAGAATGATGATACAAGGACGAAACTGCTGTTTCTGGATGATCTCTGGTTTTTTCCCACCATGCACTTGTTTCTTTTAAGACAATTTTTAGTTAATTTATTCACAACTCACTGAACGGTTATCAAATGATGAAAACTTTCGGATAATGAAATAAACTAATGAACTCGGATTTTTAAACGTAAATTCTTGTGGAATCGTGTTACCTTCCTGGTTATTGGAAAATTATTACCATAACTAACACTGAAAACAGTAAATCAAAAATGTAATTCAGTACATTTCTCCTGATCTTGAATTATTAAACAAAAGATTTACTGAACTAGTGAAACTGCTTACAACTCACCTCTCTATGTATTTACCGAAATAACAAGATTTTAATGAAGTCTACCTCATTCCGAAAATTTATTTTGGTACAGAATAGTTCTGAAATACCTTCTTGCTGTTCGAATATTTTCTGAGTCTCTCTTCAGAACATTCTCCAAAGAAGAAAATTTATTTTCAGCTGCATAATTCTCATAAATTAGCAATGCCATAGACGATTATTTGAGCGTTCAGTATTATCCACTACTGCGTATCTGTAAATCACAACAGCTATCAAAGAAACTATTCACGGTGAAATAAAATAAATTTCTTATCGCGGAGGGTGTAATAAGTCTCTATACCTGGCAATTTGTCTCATTGACGTGCAACACTTTTCTATGAAATAGTAATAATATAGTTTTTTTTCTTTCGCCAAAACTAATTAGTTCTGTGTCAAATCCAAAAGTTTGTTTCCCGCATCCACCAGTGCTGATAAATTTCGTTCAACACAACGTTACGTGATGGATCTTCGGAAATATATCTTATAGTTTCTTTTTATTTGATACTAACGGTACTCGCACGGCTTTGCCCGTAATAAAAAATTAAAAGCTCATTTGGTTCGCCTGTATATTTACAAACAATGGATGATGAATTTCTCACCAATATGCTGTGTTAATTTGCTCGTCCATGTTATGGTAATTTGCTCGTCCATGTTATGGTAATTTGCTCGTCCATGTTGTGGTAATTTACTCGTCCACGTTGTAGTAATTCGCTCGGTAAAATGGGCTTAAAGTTGGAATAGAAAAAGAACAAAATCGAATTTTCGAAAAATCTCTTCGAACTGCCGACCCCTATGCTACGAACTAATTTTGTGCCAAATTTCATGAAAATCGTCCGAACGGTCTAGGCTCTATGCGCTTAACAGACATCCAGAGACATAGACCAGCTTTATTATAAGTAAAGAAAAGATACGTAGAGTACGTAGTTTTACATTTTGATGTATTTATTTGTTTGTGTTGATCTCTGCTTTCCAGTTATTTATTTATTTTTATCGAAGAAATATTCAATTAACAGATTCTCTGAATTATAATTTTATAGATGATCCTTGTTTGAAACGTAATTTGTCATGATACTAATTTCGCTTGTATGCTGGTCGATACTCTTGGAACAGCAAGAAGGAGGATCCGAGAGACACTTTTTTCTTTGGAAATAATATTAGATAGATTGCTTGTTCTGTATTTTTTTTTTTTTTTTTGTGCAACGTTGTCGCTAAGGAATTAAATGTTTCTGTCCTGACTTTTTCTTCAATTTCTGCTCAGAGACGCCAAGGAAAACTCGTTGTCACTGACCATTCTAAATCCTATCGAATATCGTTTTCGGGGTGGTCAAGAGAGGCGTGGTTCAAGATATCAGTCAATGTTACAAATGACGTCCCAAGGGGGCCTTTCATTCAACCTAGAATTATTTTTCCGAACTGCTCTTTTTTCGGCTTTTGTGCTTTTGGTTACAAATCGGACAAAGTAGCAATTTAGGTTGATCGTTTTCGTGACTGGTTTCGGCTTTGACAACACCTTTTTCTCGAAGTTTTGGGCCTTGGGTGTCTTTTGGGATGGAATCGAATCCCCTATGGGAACATCGCAAAGTTGCTGGAATGTTTTTCTTCCGGAATGGCTTTTTTAGGTTTTTTTTAAAAAAAAAAAGCTTCCTTCCTTCAAAGCGAGATGTTTTCCCAAAATAGATAAAAACATTGTCGCCATATACTGTCTTAAAGTAGCCTCATTTCATGTTGAATTTTGAAATTCAATTTTCCTTGTTGTAAATTTCTAACCTTTGCCATAAAGTTTTTTTTTTTTTTTTAAACTCTCCACAGTTAGAATATTACTACGGTTCTATTACTATGATGCCAAAAACTGAACGTTGTTGTTGTCGTTTGCTTCTAGGCTGGCCATTTGGGGTGCGCTGCTTCACTTTTCCAACTGTACCGTAATTTGGTGTGAAGTCCAACTTCCACAATACACACATGCCATAGGGACCCGTTTATAGGGTAGCAACCATTCACAGCATAATAACACATTCACACAAAGGACAATGACATGAGAGAGAAAGTACATCCATGCCCGAGCCGGGATTCGAACCCGCGGGACCACCTCATCGCAGTCAGACCCCTCTGACCACTAGACAAGGCGGGCAGCAAAGCTGAACATTGATTCATTAAAAAAAAAAAAAAAAAGGAAAGAAAGGAATGTTTTCAAATGTCGGAAGATATTTTCAAATTTGAGAATATATGAATATATTCCCCGATTTCGGTCGATGAATTTGAGCAACAGATCAATTTTTCATTTTACCCAGAAACTTTAGTTCGACATCTGATTCTAAGCAAGCATTCTAGCAAAAAGGAAACACCAATGACTTTTTTTTCCCCTATTTGACGAAAAATTGTAAATTTATAAACTCAGTTTTTCTTTCATTTATTTATTTTCTTATATATTTGTTTATTATTGCGCTTTCTTAATCGTACATACGCTTGTTATTTATTGATGTTATGTTCTGTGGTGTAAAAATACAAAGTATTTTTTACTGTACTGCATATATTTTCACTTTTTGTAGAAAGTATTATATATTAATGCAGCGAAGTTTTTAAGGAATAACATTTTTTCCCTTATTAGTCTCCCATTTTAAACTTTTTGCGGTACCTGCCATTTTTATTATCCGCGGCATTTGTGCCACTCAATGGGTTGTTTATTCCTCCAGTCAAAAGTACTACTTTTAGTCACTGAAATTGATAGAATGAGTAAAAAAATAATATGGACTCAGAAAATACTTTCATTTTCCCAACAGTTATTTTTTAATTATTTTTTTAAAATGTCCGATTTTGAAAACAAGGCGTGGTCTTTATGACGTCACAAATGATGCAATTTGGCGCATCTTTCTACCACGTTTCCACGTTATGATAATCAAGAAGCGAATTAAATATTGCGCTCTACGCTTGCTATCAACCCTATCGTTGCCAATACACGTGAGTAAAGATGCGAATTAAATATTTTGCACTGTGAATGGCAACACTGCATGGCATTTCATCATTTGTGATGTCACACGACAGAAACGTAAACAATAAAATTGCACCGATTTAAGTAATTTTTTAAAAATATTAAACTTGAACAAATTATTTAAAAAATGGGTCAGATTCTATATTTTTAGGCATACTCTTTCAGAAAAAAATACTTTTGAAATTTTGGAAACGACCGACCCCATTCCGCGGATAATCGGGAGTTTACTGTAATAAAGAAATTCCCAATATTCTATGGGATGGAAGAAACGAGGAAGTCTTGCTGCATTTAACTAGGAAAATAATTTTTACTTAAGTGGTTCGACCATCAAAAAATATTTTATTGATTTACTAGTATATAACTACTCTTCCATCAACATCCCAACGTGATCATTATCGTCTGGTATTCTTTGGTAATAACACAGGAAGTGCAGGAATATTGATTTTTTACATCATTTTCTTTCCTTTGACTTAGATCAGAAGGTGATCACTATATTTACGGAGTTTGTTTTCCGCCTTGAGTATTTTTATTTTCTGTCATCGTCTCTCTCTCTCTCTCTTTCCATATTTCGTTGAGACGGGAAAAAATGAAATAGAATTTTAGATTGAGTGTGAATACCTAAGATGTTTTCGAGATTGATGTTATTTTGCAAGAAAATATTTGACATCATTGAGTATGTCATGCAAAGAATTGTGAGCGCTACTGAATTCGAATTTCATGGTAATGAATTCCAACGCCTTCGATTATATAAAATATATTTATAGCGATTTTTCGAAATCTATTATTATAACAAGAAATTCTTTGTGCTATTTCCGATCTTATTTTTACTAGCTGAAGTTTTTTTTTTTTTTTTTTTTTTTTTTTTTTTTTTTTTGCGGCAATTGTTGTATTTCAATATTTTGAGGCAGTCGAATCGTTTGCAAAGTTTTATAAAATGGAACGGTAGAAATGGGCCTTGTTATTGCAAATGTGGATCATGTGACTGTAAGGTACCAATAAGGTTGATTGAGCTAAGCTGGGGAGAGAAGGGGGTAGTATCTGCAGAAATGAGTTTTTGAGGTGCTTGAAGAAATGCGTTTTGGATTTCATACTAACAATAGGGAAATGTTGGAATTTGACGGGCTTTTATTTGTTCCTTTTTTCTGCAAAAACTGACAAGCTAGCAGACAGATGAGCAAAGCTGGCACAATAAAAAAGTACATTAGATAGCAAAAATGCAAAAGAAAATGAAAAATGAAACATTTGCAAATATATTGAAGATTGTGTAAGTTGACCCCTTGCAGTGCTTTCTTTCAGTAGTCAACTTAGACAAGAGGTGAAGGTCAACTTATAGAGATTTTTATATACATGTTGTAGGACTGACTTTGTACCTTGCAAAAAATGATCAACTTAGTCAGGTGGCAACTTACAAGGGTGGTCAACTTCACAAATTTTACTTTACTGTCTTTTAACTTCTCACGGCTGTAAGCATTATTCAGCTTGTACATATTTATTGTTTCCCAACTTTAATTTTTGAAAATGTTCTGCAGAATAAATTCAGGATGCTTAATCAATGAAACTACGTTTGAATTTACTCGCTATTTTGGTATAAAATTTGCACTGTCTAGGTTAAACGTAATTTCACGATATGGGGAATCTTCTGTATCCTCAGTGAATTCACTTAACATGTATCTCATGCATTGTAAATGTTTCCCCTCAAATTGTAATTGGCTGCAGAAGAGATTATGCCGACATGAACCTTATCAAATGTTACGTATGAAATTCTCAGCCGCTACGTCATCAGTACGTCTCAACCGTTAAAGCATAACAGCCCTGCCTATCAACAATGCAGCACCAAGATTGGATGATCATTAGGCAAATGGGGGGCCATAGCTCAAATGGATCATTAAAGTGTGAAGTAATCGATGTAAGGAAAGATGCAAGTGTGAAGGATTTCATGGAAGATGTTAAATCGGCGAACGTAGGTGGAGGAGTTTTCACATAATGGCCATATGTCCCCAAGGGCTGACATGATGTCATTTAGAATGATCTGAAATTATGGAATGGGTTGTTGGTCGAAATTATGTAAAGCTAATTGTAGAACAGATTTACGACCATGTTGCTTATTGCTAGGCGATGATTGTTGCTTTTCACCAACGTGTGAAAACTTTTCTGAAAAGGGATAGTATTAAAAAGTAAACGTTCATTGCTTGAAGTTTTGTATACAACATCAGTTTTGTTTGTTAAGTGATTGTTGATTGTAATTTTTGTTTATCAAAATGAAACTATCTGCGATACATATCATTTAAGATTTCAAAATTGCTTTCATATTTTGGAACAGTGGGGTAGCGATAAATTTGTCAATTTTAAGAACAAAAATTGTTGTAAAATTATTACACGCTTATTTTAGTAGTACAAAGTTTCCATGTATTTTTAAAAACCCCATTTCTTGCTCTTTGACTCCAATTTAATAATTTGTCAATAGCAGAAAGAGGTGGGGGGGGGGGGGGGCTATTTCTTCATAATAAAACTAAAAATTTTAAACTATTTCTTTAGAAAAACACCCACACAGCATGTTTAAGAAAATCACTTTGGTTTGCTATGGGAGTAATATTGTAGTGGACGGTCAGTGTAAAAGAAGACACAAAACGCACGAGTTTCGAATTCTAGGGTATAATATCACGATTTCTTCATTAATTCTTCTTTGATAGAAAAAAGTAATTATTCTATTTTAATAACCTCTTTCTTAGTCATTATAACAATGTTTCTAAGTAGTATGGTCATTATTGGACCATTTTAGTGAAATTATATAAGGTTTTGTAGTTAATTTGCTTAAAATGTTAAAAAAGATATTTAACCACCATATTCAAAGTAAATAAATACGTCATATTTCTGCACATACAAGTAGATTAATTGGCTTTAAGGGCTCTTTGGAAATATTTTAAAGGAACCTCCTGATACCCCCCCCCCCCCTTTTTTTAACTATATGAGATAGAGAGGGCGGATGGGGGAGCACTTTTTACTTTTCGGTGCCCCTCCCAAAAACTAGTTCTGTACACTGTAAAAAAAAAATCCGGAAACGTTTCCGAGTATATCGTGCAGCTGTGGTTCATGAAAGTTTCAAAAACGTTTCTGAGTATTTCGGAATCCTCTTTCTGTAATGTCCAGAAACGTGTCTGAGTATTTCGGAATCCTCTTTCTGTAATTTTCAGAAACGTTTCTGAGTAGTTCGGAATCCTCTTTCTGTAATGTCCAGAAACGTGTCTGAGTATTTCGGAATCCTCTTTCTGTATTTTTCAGAAACGTTTCTGAGTATTTCGGAATCATCTTTCCGTAATTTCCAGAAATGTTTCTGAGTATTCTGTGCAGCTGTGATTCATGAAAGTTTCGAAAACGTTTCCGAGTATTTCGGAATTCTCCAAACAATTTTCAAAAACGTTTCCGAGAATTTCGGAATCCTTTTTCCGTGATTTTTTCTAAAATATAATTCTTTATTATAGTATTGCATACCATATCAGTTTCAATTCTTTCATATCTAAGAGCAATAATACAAGCAATTTTAGAATCATTCGTGGATTTTTTTTTTTTTTGAATTTCTAATGACAAATAGCATGGTTAACAGCATAACATATGCACAGTTATAAATTTTTGAAAAATTATGAAATAATCTTGTAGTTTCATTCCTAATCACAAAATCGTCGGGGAATTGGAGGGGGGTACCTTCTGAAAAATGGGATTGTTTGTTAAACAATCTTAAACTTCAGTTTTTCTCTCAATATTTTCAAGAAAAAACTATCAACATATTGTATTTTTAATGCAGAACTTAAAAACATATATTGTATCAAACTTGATAGCTTTTATCTTCGGATAAAATTTGACAGGACTTACCTACACTTCGCGTTCCGGACTTCGTTCACCTCAAGTCAATTTCTCTGACGAACAAAGTGTACCGAAAAGTACCAACAGAGAAATTGATGAATTTAAATATGACACCAAGTCCCCCAGCTGGAACCATTCAGGTTGATTCTTCTGTTCTTGCCCTTTTCCAGCTCATCACAAATATAAATACTTATTCAAATTAGGTTACTGATTTTATTTTTACAGTGTGCGCAAAATGCAATATATATTTTATTTATTAAAACATTGAACTCTATTACATGATTATTCCATTTCATCTATACGAGAATCCCCCCCCCCCACCATAAGAGTGATGGTGCACCCATAAAATGCTATAAAGCGCCCCCCCCCCCCCTTAAAAAAGCAACCCCCTGAAAATGTCAATGGCACAGTCTGCGTGGTGAACGCCCCTCGTCTTCTCCTCATATGTACATTGTATATTAATAACATAGTTTTTTAAAAATGATCACTTTTAAAACAATGACATGAAATAATATTACTTTTTATTTTGGCATGTAAATGCAGCTGTTCCATTTTTGCCACTGACTCATTCCTCCTGACTGTCCTACATTAAACTAGTATGCATGCAGTAGGTACTGTCCTGAGGAAGACAAATTATAGGGACTTGTTGGTTAATTTAGCTGAGGTAAAAAACCCCTACTTTTAATTTTAGGTTTGCTCTTGTTTATGGCATATAGTTTAGCATATGGTGCGTTTGGCTCAATGTAATGCATATATTAGAGCTTAAACACTCTCTATTTAGTAGTTTAATATCTTTTAGTCTTTTGACCATATTTATCGAATCTTCCACGGGCTGATGAGCTCCGAATTCAACCTTTCAACTTTATTCTAATAATTGCTACTTTTAATTTTCTTTTTCTCATTGCTATTCATTGCTTGTGTATTTCATATATATACTAAATTATATTATTGAGAAATAATTCTTGTTTGTTATATTTGCAGCTTCTTTCCCTTAAGGGCAGGTACATTGCAACTAAAATAAATCGTACTAATGAAGCTCTGCTGAGATAAATAATATTTCATGTATAATATAAATTATAAATCGAAGTATCATATACATTATAAATCAAAGTATCATATGAATTATAAGTCAAATACTTTAATATGGTGTAAAAATACAAAATTATTTATTTTATTAAGTCTTTTTTTTTTTTTTTTTTTTTTGCTTTTGGTAAAATTGAGGCTCGTAAAACGAAAAAAATGAAGACACTTTTAAATACATATATGAATCTATTTGTTAAAGAAATTAATACACATTTAACTAATTTAAAGCGTTTTGCTAATGCAAATATTTAAAGAGATATCGTCATTTGGATAATACTGAAGCACTATGTTCATAATTACAAGAGATAATTTTTTTGTTTACTTCATACAATCTAGCTACACTGTTTACAAGAGAATGAAAATATGCAACCTTAAAGACGAACTATCAAACCTGACAATTTGCATATTATAACATTTAATTCATAATGCTTGATACATAAATGTTCAGCCAAATATTAACTGAGATTGACACATAAAAACAAGGTACACAATAACACTTATTTTAAGTTTTTTATAATCTTCAATTCATAAATTTTACAGAATAAAACTAGACACACTTGCACTTCAAATATGTGTTCTATGTAATGTAAAATATTTTCAAATTGCAATAGTTCACAACGAAAAAATGATACTGAGGAAAATAGTTTTTTTTTAACGAGATTTATATTAACTAAATCACTTTAAAATAATAGAGTTGCAAAGCGACTTACCTATTCGTCGGTGGTGGTCTTTTGCAGGCTTTGGTCACCAAAAAGGTGATTTATATGACAGAATAAAATTCTGCCTACAAAAATTACCCATTTGGTAGAAAGAAGAAAAGTATCCAAGAAAAAAGTAAATTACCTACACAAGTTATACGACGCAACTAATTTACATGGCGTCCTCTCGGCAGTTATTTGGTTTTTAATTTCAGTTTGTATTCCTTCCGCGAGCATGCGTCGAGAAGTTGCACTTCGTACTTAAAAATAAGTGACATAGCTTCAAATTCAATCTCATGACGATACATTAGCAAGAACATATAAGACTTTAAAATTATCTTCAGTGAATTCATGCGAGGAACAAAACTTCTAGTAATCCCCTTGATGAGTGTTACTTCGCACATGAGTCAGCACTTGTTTTCATTGCGTGCTTTCACGAGTTTCAGTTTGGATTTGGTGCTGGACTATAAAATTGCCGTGTGAGCTGCGCAGGCGTCGACTCTTACTTTCTTGTTAAACGGGAAAGGTATTTGATAAGAGCAGAAAACTGCTGAGGGCGTTCGAATCTGTTTATTACGGAAAGCTTTTTTGTATATTCAGAGAGTTTTCCGAGATTTTTTACAGTGTATCCGCCCCTGCTCAGTACCGAATGAAGAGGACTGGTTGTTTTGGAACTTTCCAGAACATAGTTTTTGCTTCGTATCGTGGAACGCAGCATCGAACCGCATGAATCCGCTTCAGGAAGACACCACTGCTTTAATCTATACATTAATTACTGCAGTGCTTGTGTCAACACAACGGGCAACGTCTCTTTATTGCAAGTATGGCAATGGCGAGGTTCATATTCAATCTATTCCATATCTAACGCCATTTGCTTTTGGGAACTATTGTTAAATGTTAAACGTGAGTTGAATTCCATCGGTAATGATTTGCTTCTCATTCTGTAGAATATGAGATAACTCCCAGCTTACATTAACTTGACTATTTACGAAGTAGTGTGATGGCGAAAATCATTTCAAGAAAAGCTGACTTGGTATTTTTCAGTTTTCCTTTTGTTAAGTGAATTTTTTTTTGTCTTAGTATATTTATGAAGGTGGTAGCTGGTGTGTTGAAAGGTAGCTTGTTGCCAGACCCGACGAAAGGCCATGTCAGCCTAGTCGAAAACTAGGGGCCCGGGCCTTGGGGGGGGGGCGACACTGACGCAAAAAAAAAGAAGGAAAGAAAGAAAAAGTACGAAAGGAAGAAAGAAAAGGGGGGGGGGTTGGAAGGACTCCGAGTGAGAGAAAACGTAAAGATTAAGTAAGTTTACTCTTTTGGTATTTACTGTTGTGGCACTTAAAATAGAGTTAGTTATTTTCTATTTGATTTCCCCCTCTTTTTAGCCTACTTTCCCAGTAAAAGTCAGAAAAAGAAGAAAAAAGCATGAAAGAAGGCTTAATGCATCTTAAAAATATCGCGAAAAACAAAAAAATATCAAAAATAAAGAAAATAATTAAATAAATATCGAAAAATTAAAAATTGGAAAGTAGGGTATTGAGATGGGAAAAAATGTCTGTCGGTCTGTCTGTCCCCCCCCTTTTAACTTTTGAATGAATAGTCCGATTCGAACAAACTTTTTTTTGTTCGAAAGATCTCGGCGAGGACACCTCATTCCCATATTTCACTTTTTGATTTGAACAACTTTTTGTTCAATTTTGAACAGTTCAAAAAAACTTAACATTAGCGCCTACGGGGAAATTTAAGGCAATTCCGAACTGTGAGGCGAATTTGCTTCAAACAAACTTTGTACGAAAAAGCTTTTGATGAAAAACTAGTATATAAAATATCTTTTTGATTTGAACAATTTTCCGTTCAGTTTTGAACAGTTCAAATCCCTTAACATTAGCGCCTACGGGGAAAGTGAAAGTCAATGTAGATTCCGTACTTGCAGGCGGATTTATTTCAAACAAATTTTGTTGGAAATAGCTCTTGAAGCCAAACTCCAGACTCCGACTACGATAATTTAGATGCACCTGACTCCGACTCCGATAATTTAGAGGCTCCTGACTCCGACTCCGACTCCTGTCCCCGACAATTAATCGGACTCCGACTCCCCGACTTCGACTCTGGCTTCGTAGCTTTGGCAAAAATTTAGACACGGAGGACAAATGATTGACTCCGATTCTTGGATATTCGTCTCCGACTTCTTTATCCCAAAAGGAGATGGACTCCGACTCCGACGCTATGCTTTTCACTGTGAAATAATTATTGTTGATATGACTTGTTTTTATTTTCACGCTAAAGTTTTAATTTAGGTATTCAGTTTTCGGCGAATAAACACTCATTTATGTTTCTACATAACGATATGCGCAGACGATTTTTTTTTTTTTGACAATGAAAAGTATTTCTTTAAGTTGACATTTCATTGCTTTTATTTATTTTGGTAAGTGCATTAATTCATTTAAAAAAATATTTTTGGCAACAGGGGAAAAAGAAACGACTTTTTTTTTTTTTTGATATGATGTATTTATTTTAATGAGCTTATTAATTTTAATTATTATTTTTTCGTTTTGAAAGCTGTTAAAGATTTTTTTAATGGAAAAAAGTGTATTAGCTGCTTTGTTTAAAAGGTGCTGCTATTTTATTTGTTCGTATTTATTTTATTTTATTTATTTAGTTTTTTATTTTTTACGCATCTATTTTTTTAGATGAGTGAGGAATATTTTATTCCTAAAAATTAGCTTAAAATATTAAAAAAACATGTTTGAAACAATTTGCGATTTTAGCTATTTTTGAGAATATAGATCAGGTACTAAAAAGTAGTATGGGTATACGGGAAAGTAGGCTCGTATAGTTCTAGACAGAACTTCTTGTTTTCTTCCTTTCCCCATTTTCTTTTCTGTTCCTCCTTTTTTTCTTCTCCCCCCTTTTTTTCTTCTTTTTTGGGGGGGGGGGGTGGTGGCGGGAGGGGCCCGGCGACATAACTGACTAGGGGTCGTCCGCCTTGGCTCTGCGGCCCTGCTTGCTGCACTCGTAGAAATGCTTCCTCAAATCTCGCGAAATTTTCGTAGTATATGACGAAATGGCTGCGTGATAAATGCTCCGATTAAACTTTTCGTCTAATCTTTTAAACCTTTCTTCAACTTGACGAAAATTTCATGAGACTTGAGTATGAGGTTCTGAATAGCTAGGAAAGAATCGTCGTTAATGTTGAAATTTGTCGAACGTTGCAGAATTCCGTTTCTAACGTTGCAGAAATCATGTTTTAGCGATACAATTTTTTTTCGAATGAAGTTTTTTGTTTCAATAGCGCTAATCAAATGCTAAATTTAGTTACATACTTTTTTTTAAATTTTACTTGCTTCATTTTAATTTTTCCTGAGCCAAAGTTGAAGTCTGTTGATTTTATTGTACATTTGGTATTTTCAAATGTACATCTTTATCAAGACGACATCATTTGGCATGATTTAAATATCACATTGGAACCTTTTGTCGTGGTGTTTTCAAAGTTGAGTTTTACACTCATTCCTTACGCGTTATAAAAATTTGACGTTTCACGAAAGTGTTAAAAATTATTTTAAGCTACTATTTTCTTATGCAGTCATTTGTTACTACTTTTATGTTAATCGCTTTCAAAATACTTTCTTCCTTTTTCCCTCTCTCTTAAATTACATCTCAAAGGATTCTGTTTATTGATCCATAACATATTTCAAAAAGATACATCAGAAGACGTACCACTTAGTCTTAAAATTCAAAATTTAATGTTATCCAATTTCACGAAATTGTTTTAAAAAATATTTTTTGTCGTTTTTGTGCAATCATTTGTTATTACTTTAGATTATAACAGCTTTCAAAAAATACTTTCTTCCTTTTTTCCTCCCTTATTATACATATCAAAGGGTTCTGCTTGTTGATCCATAATGCAGTTGAAAAAGATACATCAAAAGACGTACAACTGGATCTTAAAATTCAGTGTTCGATGTTATCCAATTTCACGAAATTGTTAAAAATGGTTTCTATCTTTCTTATGCAACTTTTACGTTATAACCGCTTTCAGACATTCTCCCCCTCCCCCTTGTATTAAACATATCAAAGGATTCTGCTTTTTGATCCGTTATATATTTCAAAAAAATACCATCGCATGGCCCACAATCGTACCTTAAAATTCAAAGTTCGATGTTCCTTTCTTTCGTAAAAAGCCAGTAATTTTATTTGCCATCAGTCGAGAAACATTCATTCTTTATTTGCTTCAGAATCAGAAAAGAGAGTTTTCTCCGGACAGAAATCGGATTTTTCGACCCCGAATTTTTATGTCCTCTGAAAAGTTGAAAAGCCTTTTAAGATCCTCGTCTCCTAATGCGATAAAATGTGTTCGGCCCACGTGCTGCCGACCGCCGGAAATAAGTCAATGAAGTTATGGACGCCTAATGCCCCTTTCTTTCTTTTTGCCTCCTTTTATGTTCCATAAAAACCTTGTTTTGATTTAAAATTTTTTTTTTTTTTGAATGTTTTAAAACTCAATAATGTATGCTATGCGTTGTTGCATAGCTATTTAGATTTTATTTTGCTGGCATTTTTTTCTTACTTTTATTGAGTGACGAAAAATATCTTGGCTCTGGGGTCCTGAAAGAGGATATTTTAAGGGGGTTCACATAATACAAGGAGAGTCATGAACTTTGCGATAAATTAATTGCTTTATTTGTTTAGTAGTTAACTTTGTGTGTTTTTAAAATTCAGTGTTTACTTTAGAAAACTAGCATTCTATAGTAGGTTCTGAAAATTCTGTACCTCAGAGCCAGACCGACGTAAGTCCAAAAATTTGCGATTTTCTGTTTATTAGTACATCGTATGTAGAAGCCAATTCTGCATCGAACCAAGTGAACGTAATTCTTAAAAATTTAGAAGCTTTTATTTTATTTTATTTTTATTTTTATTATTATTTTTTAAATCATGGTTAAAAGAGCGCGCGTCCCAACCTTTACATGCGCCAGTAAAAAGTTTTCCCCCTCCTGTAAAATCTTCATAATGTGACTTACGTTCTTCTGGCTCTGAGGTACAGAATTATCTGTCATGCTCTGCCTTCTAAACCTAACGTTCAGTCAGTTCTTTGATACCACGACAATAATAACATTTTACAATGAGTATTAATTATGATGATAATCATAGCCATCATAATAATATATGTTTGTGTTATTATCAGGCACGGATACAAGGGAGAGGGCGATCACCGCTCCCTTGAGGGACACTCCACTGGTAATTTTTTTTTTTTAAATTGTAGTTCAAAAAACGAAATTTTAGACGAGTTTTAATGATGTTGGGGGGTTGGAAAAGGGAGGTTTGGGGCTCTCCGCCCGGAAATGTTTCGCAATTGAAGTTCGAAACTTTCGTGATCAGTTTCGTAAAACTGTATGCACTATACATAGTAAAAGGTAAGAAGTAAAACGCAATCGCCTAACCAAAACCATTGTAAAAATAACCAAGGGCAAAAAATTTCTGAATCCGCCCATGGTTATTTTTACCATCTTGTTGCATTGATATAATTCACAGAGTCTTCACAGTATAGGTTTCGCTTTGTGCCTTGGCTGCATTATAGATTAACTTAAGAACTCATACAGCAAACGTTCTCTAATTACTTTTGTTTGGCTGCTCATCTTTGATATGCCCAGTTCACATTCCTAGTATCAGAACTGAAAGGTTAGTGTGATGAGCAAGCATAAATATTTGCTTATTTTTACTGGTTACTTCCGCACTTCACGCACATGCGCACATGTTAACGGTACGTTGTGAAACTTTGACTCACCCTTGTAATTAAATGATGTTTAGTTAAACATTATATTTCGTATGCTTTGACAATATCAGTATCGGCATGTCATCTGAAACATTGGAAAAAACTCAGTATGACTATTTGTGCTGAAGTTTGTTAGTATACGCATAGCATTTGTTATGTATATTATGTTTGTTAGTACAGCATTTTCTGAAACGGTTAGTTTCCGGGCATTTGAGGACTCTCAACTGCTTATGGGATGCTGAAACTCTCACAATTAATACAAAGGGTGAAAACAGCGGAACCACAGTGCAGCATCTCAGTTTTGTTGAGTTGGAAAGAGAGGATCTGCCAAGACTTAAATTGGTTATGATTTGCTCGACTCTTGATCTGATCGACACAACTCCTCTGATCTGATTCAGATCATAGGAATTAGTAAGAAGAAGAAGGTATAGCATTTTATTGATTGGTAAAAAATAGTACACTGCGCCTGCTCTTCTTCGTAAGTCCTGCGAGGTTTAATTTGAAAATTTGTCAGAAACCATTTGTCACGTGCACTGACTAGTTTTTCGATATAGAAGAACTACAAAAATAAAAATTATCATCGATAAAGCAATTTTTGCGATGCCGTAATGTCTTCTTGAAGTCTATGCACTTATCGAGAAATTGAAGAGATGTCGTCAAGTTGGCATCATTTTTAAAGACGTATCTGCCTCCAAATCTGGCGAGAATCTCCAAATGTCACTAAGTTTATCGACGTTTCGAACCTAAATGGTCATCCCTGTCATCGTCAAGGTGATGAATGTGATGACGGCACCCGCCCGACAGCCAATCAAAAGCGACCTTTATACGGACATACATAGTGGTTGATATATACATAAATACGATCGAATTTTAATGGTATAGTAAATTGAAAATGACGAAAAACTACTGTACTTTTTTTTTTTTTTTTTGGATTTTCCTGATGTTTAACGACACGAAATATTTTCGACATAAGTCAAATTGAGGGGGAACATCTCTGTCTTAATTGTGGTTCGATATTTACGTAGTGAAATACAGAGTACAATTGTTTAATCCAGTTAAATATTTTCTCAGTTATTATATTAAATTTTCCACATTCTATCACGGGCTAGAAGCTTTTCTGACACAGAAAGCGAAAGCTGCAAACTTTAAACATCTAGACTAATTTAATTACAATGACATTTTTAAAGAGCATTTTTGAGAAAGTTTGCCAACGTTTAACATTAACTTAATTTTCTTTTAACGTTAATCTTTTCCGTTTTTTGGAAATTTCGTTTCCATCCCATTAACTCAAATTAGCCATAATCACGAACCATTTGTAAACTTAATAAACTAAGTTTCAACTTTGCATTTTGTGGTAATCTCAAGAAAGCCTTTTTCTACCCACTAAAGTTTTTTTCCATTTATTTTTATCTTGCTATTGCAGAAAACGCACTCGTTTTGAATATGGCTACTGAAGCAAACGCCTGGAGCGTGTGAATGAACATTATTTTTAATTACATATCCTTTTAAAAAAGTAAATTCTTTCAGTTATTTTTTAGGATTTTTTCCGAATTTCCATGATGTCTAAGATTTTAACAATCTCCTGTGGTTTTTCTTAAAACCTCAAGTTTTGTTCATTGATGGAACATAATTTATTTACATTTTTTTTCGATTGCGAATCTTTCAGATCGCTTCTACTTGATTTTTATGGGCCGTCATCTTTTGTAGTTGGAATTCTGAAGAAATAACAAAAATTTAATTGATTTAAAAAATATTTTTGGGTGCGGAAAGTTGTATTTTTTTGCATAATCACAGCTCACGTACGTATTCTTTACTTTAAAAAAGTCGCTACTGCAATGCTTGAAACATCCTAAGGTATGTTTTCTCGACTTGCTATCAGGACTTCGTAGTCGGGGGGGGGGGGGGAGTACCGACTTCGACTTTTGGAATTTCAAAGAGCTCGATTCCGACTTCTTTATCCCAAAATCGGTCCGACTACAAAGCTCTAATAATAGGGCTGTGGACTAGAAGGGATAATCACTGACTCCGACTTCTGGAATTGTAAAGCCTCCAACTCTTTTACCTCAAAGTCAGTCCGGCTCCCTGCTTATTATTGGAGTGCAACACATTTCTTGATTATATTCATACCCTTTGGAGGGTTAGTCTATAGGTGAAAAACATCATTGCAATTAAATTTTATGTGTGAACAATGCCTCGTTTCCCCCTTTTTTTTGCATATCACGTCAACGAAATAAATAAAAATTTACTAATTTTAAGTGCGTTGGAAAAAAAGTAGTTTTTTATTTTTATAATTTCATCTGTTTTGTTTAAAAACTAATATTTTATTTTCGATTTTAAATTTTGGAACAATAACTTTTTAAATTTTCTCAAAATAATCTGCAAAAACTTATAGGCGATAGATATTCAATGGTAAAACGGGTAATGTCAGAATCAAATTTTTGGTATTATATTTTGTGTTTTATGAGAAAATTTTAATATTGTTTTATTTATTTATTTTTCTTTTTTTTAGCGTTATGGTCTTAACTTAAAGGGGAGACTAGTGAATTGTCTTAACTAAATTCTATTATTATTGTTCTTTTTTAAAAAGAAAAAAAAACCCTTTTAAAACACGTGACTTTAATGTAAATAGAATTTTCTAGAAGTCTCTTTTCTTCCGCTTTGATTACCTGTGTAGGAAGGAAAAAATGCGGCAAAGTTGAGTTAAAAAAAAGGTAAACATAAGTTATAGCTATGAGAAAAAGTGTGCAATTAATTAAAGTCACGTTTCTTGGTACATTCGAAAAAAAAAATTAAAAACATTTTTATAATTTAAATTACTTTAAGCACGGATTCGTTTGTTAATAATACTCATAAATGGTGAAACAGCAGCCTTACTTTTTTTTTTTTCGTGCTTGACACTGTTTTAAAACCATCGTTATTTTTTCTTCTCTTTCATTGATTATTTTGTTTCTATTTGAAACTCTTGATTCACCATAGATGGGGATTTTTAAAATGTTGGGGAAAAAAAAAGTTAAATCAATCGGCTCCTTAAAAAAAAAAAAAAAAAAAAAAAAATGATTATGCGGTTTAGGTTGTTAATTTCTTGAGCAGTAGGAAGTATTTTACAGATGAATCCAATCAGAGAATTTTAAATTTTGAGGGTACTCACTAAATTACTAGAAATCGACAATTTTAGCCTAAATCAATTTCCTTTTTTCACTTGTTATATTTATCATATTTCTTTCGACATTTGTGTGTGGGCAATTCCGCGGGTAACTAATTGACATTTTTAAGCGAAACAGTATTTTGTAACATTTATTGCAAAATCTGCATTCGGGTGTAGAACTTGTCCCCTGTATTGTTGTACTTTTTAAGCTTAAGCGATTTCAATGGTGTAATTGAATTCCCAAAATGCAAGCAGGGTGATTAAAAAAAAAGAAGGAAAAAAAAGATGTTTAAAATATGGTAACTGTCTGACTTGCTACTTTCATTATTGTTAGTTCGTTACCATGTTTTTAACATTTGTTTTCAAATCATCCGACTTGTATTTTGCCAATTCAACTATACTGTTACATTCAATTTAAAAAAATACAATAATCCAGGGGAAAAGATCTTTTGTACAATGTATATTTTGCTTGAAATGTTAGAAATACACAATGTTTCTCTTTAAAAATGTCAGTCAGTTACTTGTGAGCTCTCCTGTTTATTATTGCATTTTTCATTTTTTAAAATCACATTTTAAAACCGTAATCACTCATCATTTCTAATTTCTACTATCACGTAATGTTTGTCATTCTAAAAATTACTTTTTACGGTTATAGTTTTTCAAAAGTTTCATATGATTTAAAGAATTTTTGAATGAGTTTCGCATTTTTGAAATATTGTGATGAGTTTTTAAAAACAATCACAAATTATTCGTGTTTGTCTTTAAATTTAAAACAATAGTAAAAAATAAAAAGAACATGCCACTGGAATTTATTTTCAACGGTTTCGGAAATTCTGTCTTCAACTGCGTAAAAGCAGAAGCATTTCTCTTTATCTTGAACTTTTTTTTCCGCTTTGTATTCAGATTTCTATGGTTTTGACGGAAAAAATTGACACAATTCAGCAGAAAGCAGCTATATAATTGCTTTCTGTTAAGCACTTGGATCAATTGCTGCATTCAGATACAAAGTAATTCAAAGTCTTTTTCAGGATTTAATTTTATGTATCCTATTTATTTTAATTTTTTGACAAAAATGCAACACAATTCAGCAGAAAGCAACTATATAATTCCTTTCTGTTAAGCACTTGGATCAATTGCTGCATTCAGATACAAAGTAATTCAAAGTCTTTTTCAGGATTTAATTTTATGTATCCTATTTATTTTAATTTTTTGACAAAAATGCAACACATCAGAACGGTCTGTAGTTGGTGGAAACCTAACCTGGCAGCATTGTGAAGGCTACGCAGTTCCTTCGATCAGCATTACGACGCTGCTTTCCCTGACTTTAGTAATTTCTAAATTAAAATTAAAAATGTTCTCTCTTTCGCATTAAATGCTGCCAAGGTTACCGCGACGCCATCTTTGAACTTTTTCTTTTTTTGAGGAAATTATAAATTGAAGTGTAGCTTAAAATTTAATGTGAGATACTTGAAAAATGAAAGTGGAAAAAACGTAAAGCAAACGGTAATTAATTTTTGGCAAGGTATAAAGCTGAATAATTTAGATCATATTTGCAGAGAAATGGGAGACTGACTTGTTCTGTAACTTTCATCACAGAGTCTGTTCCTTTTTACTGTAAAAAATTAAATTATGCATGCATTAAGGTTATCGTAATCGTGAAAATTTAAGCCTTGCAAAAAATATTTCAATTTTATTTGTGTAATCCACTTTTATACTATTCATATAAAATTATCGAAAATTTTAACTCGCAAAATCGTCGATATCTTTATTTTCGCGAAAATATTTTATTTTCATATAAATAATAACACGAAAAATAATATCCAGCATGGAAAATCAATTTGATAAAAGATTGAAGCTACACTCAGAAACTCTTGTGCTGAGTAGCACTGCGGCACCTGCCGTTTCAGCTGATTCCATACATGCTCCATAGAGAACAAGGCGGTGGAGCGGGCTGGCCACGGAAGAGTCTCAAAAGGACCTAAGAAGCCTTGAGCAACTCTATCTGTATGCGGCCGAGCATTATCTTGCTGGAAAAGTGGTCCCTGGGAGACCATTTAGGAACGGTCCTGCATGTGGTTGCAGAATTTCATTAACATAACGCTGACCCGTTAAGGTTCCACGTTCCACAACTACAGCAGACCGGCTATCATAGACTATGGCCCCTCAGACCATTATACCAGCGGTGCGAGCAGTGTGTCGTGCGATAGAATGGGTAGAATGGTACCTTTCTCCAGGGCGCCTCCACACCCGATTATCTGACACCAAAATGAACCGGGATTCATCACTGACCACCACCTTTTGTCAGTCAATTACATCCTACGTCGCTCTGGCTTCGCACCGTTGTAGACGGAGTTGCCTATGTTTTGGTGTTAAAGGGAGTACACGAAAAGGACGCTTGCACTGCAGATTCACTTCCGCTAGACGTCTAGAAATTGTTCAGGGAACAACTACTTCTGTTTGTATGGTGAAACGAGTCACTGTGGGATTCACGAGCGTTGCCGTACGATCCTTCGATCCTCTCTCTTCGTCGTCTTCCCGGTCGCTCCAGACCCAGTATTTCGCACTTATGTACCATTTCGTGTCCACTGCCTCCAACAATTTCTAACGCAACACTACGAACGATCGACCTGGGCAGCAACACGACTCGTCGACCAGCCCGCAATTTTCCTGCCGATGATCAAACCTCTTCACTCATTAAGGTTCTCCAACAATCGGGATATAATCGTAATATTTATGAATCTTAAGTTATGCAGTGGTTTATAAAGCACCTTTTTCCCGATTGCACCGATACTGTGGGTATAAGGTCATGCGCACCGACACCAAACTTGGATCATTTGCATATCAGATGTCACTCTTCTTGCAAAGTTTCTCGATTGTACCTTTCTTCTTTCTTGGAGCGCTATTTTCAATGTTCCTGAGTGTATTTTATTAATACACCCGGAAAATGGGATTCCGCATTGAAAATAAGTTCAGTGAAATGTGTTGAAGTTATTCAATTAATGCTCGCAAAAAATCGAATCTCACATGAAAAACAAGTTTAATGAAAGATTGAAGTTATTCAATCAATACACCCAAAAAATCTGATCTCGCATCTTTATCTTCTTTATCTTAATTAATGAAAAAGCTGAAAGTCTGTATGTCTGGATCGCTGTCTGTTACGCTCTGTCTTAGCGCCTAGACCGTTGGGTCGATTTTCATGAAATTTGGCACAAAATTAGTTCGTAGTATAGGTGTGAGCACCTCGAAGCGATTTTTCGAAAGTTATATTTTGTTCTTTTTCTATTCCAACTTTAAGAAGATTTTACCGAGCGCATTACCATAACATGGACGAGTAAATTACCATAACATGTTCGAGCAAACTACCATAACCTGGACGGGCAAATTAACATAGCATATTGGCGAGAAATCCATCATCCATTATTTGTAAACATACAAGCGAACCAAATGACCTATTAATTTTCTACTACGGGCAAAGCCGTGCAGGTACTGTTAATTGAAAATAAGTTCGATCAACGATTCAAAGTGCTCGTTGTTAGCGTTTAGCTGAAAAGGATCCAAAACATCCAGATCCAATCGAAACTTGTCCAGGAAAAGATCTGTAGGTCACTGGACTTTGGGGAACATTACATCACTCTCTGTGTGGTAGGTTAGTTAATGGTTTTACTTGCCATTGTGCTTCGCTGTCCATCTGTGCTTGGCCGAGATTGCTTTCGTAACCTTCGCAAAGTGCAAGGGATGCGTTACTTTTTCTTCACTTGGAAGGGAACGGAGAATTCGCTTTGTTTCGTTTATTATGATTCTGCTGGAGCTACGCTTAATGGAAGAGATTGAGTTCAGAGAGAGTTGTTCCTTTTCTTTGCTTAATCGAGATTAACGTCAATGAAAGGAAATTGGAAGCTTCTGTGTTCTTTTCTTTTTTCCGTTTTTTTTTTCTTTTGGTAGATGACTTAATTACGTGTACTCCTTCTAAGAGTTCGCTAAATGAAACGCTTTTGTTCCAAAGGTAATTATGATATCCTGCTGTTTATTTTTGTCTCGAATAATGTGCATAGATGAGATAAAAGGTTCTGTTTGTTAATGCTTAAATTGGTGCGATTGAATGGCAGAAGTATTTTCTATCCTCCCTTTTTCTTTAGCCATTTTCTTTTGGCGTAGTTTTCTGCAAAAGTTAATAATAATATTGATGCTAATAATGTTTGTAATTAGAAATGAATTAAATTCTGAACTGCTAGTTCTCAGAAAAACTGTAGTGGTCCTGAGGGATTCCTACCGGTCTACATTCAAAATAAATAAATAAATAAATAAATAACCTTATTCAGGGGGGGGGGGGGATTTTGCGATAAGTAATTTTTCTCAAAGGTTCATTTATTATTTGAAAATAATTACCATAATTACTTATCTCAGAGACGTACCGTGTACTAGGTAACTACTCGGTACTCGGCCAAATTTTGATCAGATACTCGGCCAATACCGAGTAGTTTCAAAAAATTGAATATTGTCGAAGACAGATATTAAAATTTATAAAAAAGCGCAAGTAGTCAAATTTAAATTTTGAGAGTAATGAAGTTTGTAATGCTTCAATGGTATAAATCTCTATTTTAATTTCCCCAAAGTGAATAAAACTTATTTATTAAAAATTGTGCAAAAAAAGGTAAGTATAGAAAATATGTAATTTTTATATTAAAAATGGTTATAAGAAACAAAAATTAGTTATAAGAAATATAAAAATACCTTTGTTTAGAAAATGAAAGGAAATAAAACAACGTTAAAAGCACAGTGCAGGAACACTGCAGACATGTGTTTTGGCATTACAAAGAATTCCTTTTTCAATGCACAAAATGTGAGCTCGTGGATTTAAAGGCATCCGACAAAAGTCGGATTTTTTTTGTCGAATGTCTTTATATCCTTTAGCTCACATTTTATGCACTGAAAAAGACATTCCTTGTAACGCAGAAACACGTGTCTGCAGTGTTCCTGCACACTTGTGCTTTTAATGTTTTTTTTTTTTTTTGCTTTTATAAGTTATTGTTTCGCGGACTAGAACTATAATAAATTGATATAATTTTTTTAATTCCAACTTGATTAATCATACCTTTTATTTATTTGTTTATTTTTAATTTTAAAAACAACTTTTTGTAAAATTTTTAACACAAAATATTTTAAAAAATGCGTAATTAAATTTTAGCTAGAATTTTGTTTTGAAAATTATTATACGTGTTCCTGCACATTTGTTTTAGTTGCTTTTAAAAATTATTTATGTTTGGTGGACTCGAACTATAACAGATTGGTATAATTTGTTTTAATTCCAACTTGATTAATCATACCTTTTATTTATTTATTTTTTAATTTTAAAAATAATTTTTTTTGTAAAATATTTGACATAAACAAAATTTTTTAAATTATGCGTTAGTAAATTTCAGCAGGAATTTAGTTTTAAAAACTATTATATAGACAAGGAGGTCTATATTTCTATTCCAATAAGTTCGAAATTCATCACATGTGTGTCGGTGGTTTTCTTAAAACATAACTGGTACTCGGTAACTCGGCCGAGTAGTGAAAGGCCGAGTATTCGGTACTCGGCTACTCGGCCAAAGTGCTACTCGGTACGTCTCTAACTTATCTTTAAAAAGTTCATAATAAAAAGCTTGCAATGAATTTGTGTTACAATTCTTTGAAACATAATCAAGTTTATTTTTTTTTATAAAGAAAAGACAAAAAAAAAAGTAAAATTTTTCAAATTTTTACCGTGATAAAAAAAGGTTAAAAAATTCTGAATTAAGAAATAAAAGGAGTCTTTGAATCTAGTATAAAAACCGTAATGAAAATAAATAAATTCATTAAATATTTGAAGATAGAATTGTTCAAGTAGGCTTACATAATGGAGAACTTTGTGTAATTATAGCCTTATCTGTTTATATCCTCTCCCCAGTAATTTTTCAAGTTCTAGGCCGGAATTTATCTTCCCCTGAACACCATTTTATTGTTATTTTTTTTTTTTTTTTGCTGATATTGTGGCCATTTTAAGTCTCCATCCTTTTTATTAGAAAAATTCTTACTCGAAAACATTGATTGGGAGAGCTTAGAGAGCTCTATACCCAACTAAGGCGTAGAAGTTATTGATCAGTGTCATACTTGTTCCGATCATGTTCCAGTGGTTCTGATTCTACTTCATGCTGTAGTTTCTTCAAGGATTCATAGGAGCACATAGTACTCGCCTTGTTGAGCTAAATATAAGTGCATTAGTCCTTTGATTACAACCAAAGTATCGCAGTATTATTCATTCACAGTTCTATGTGCAATGTAATATGATTTTACTTAATGTAAGCTGTAATGAAAACTGAGTCATAATGAAACCTTTAATAGTTACCGACTTAATTCAAACCCACAATGCGGCGTTAACGCTTTAAATGAAACTTCCGCGATTCAAGAATTTCGAGGGCAAGAATGTCTTTAGCTCATTTTACTCACCAAAGTGCGTGCTCGAACTTTTTCATAATTTTGAATTATCTGCTTGTATTACGTATAAGCATTATTTTGTATTTCCAAAATACTTTTAGTTATAACGATATTTTAAGCGTCTTATAATAGTACATAACATTAAATAAACTGTAAAACGTCGATCCATCGTTTTCTCTCCAGACCTTTAGAAACGTCTTTCTACAATTTTCCCTCTCCCGTTACTAACTGACTTAAGATAAAAATTAGTCCTTCTCACGGCCGCATATTCAATGGAGTATTTAGTTTCTACTGTTTAAAATCTGTCCAGATTTCAAAATTAAAAATCGCAGGGTTGTATCATGTATTACCATTGAATTGTCGTTTAACGATTGAATGACATTTCAGTTTCAAGCATCAGCGCACATTAATTCAATTTTCTACCAAAACCATGCATGACGTTGTTGCGAATGTTGAATTTTGTAAATAGATGTTACTTTTATGTTTTTATCTGCTTAAAATCTCGTAATGTTGCAGTTGCTAAACTTAGCTTTCATTCCATGAATTTTCATTCAAAATTGTCTTAACTTCTAAAAGTTTTACTTAAATTGGCAAGATATCGCCAAGCTCGGCGTTTCGAAGTGTTATAGATGATCGTGAATTATACTGGAATGTCCATCAATTCAATACCAAGGTATGAATGAACCACAACTTAGTTTTCAATTAATCAGTTGTGCGAGAACTGTTTTTCTTTCTGTTGTAGTGTTTTATCGTAAACGTAATAAGTAAATGCGTGTTTATCATTGTGTTTACGGTGTTTTATGAGCTATGCTTAATAAGGGGCGCACACAAGGAGAGGGTCCAAGGGGGTTCGATCCCTCCCATCGCCCTTGAGTTTTTTAGATTGACCATAATCCTATGTATGTAGTACGTAAAATCATTCCAAGCAAGGGTAACAATAATTTCAGATTTAATGAATGAAAAAATAAACTTTATTTTCCCTCTTTCTTCCCCTTCAAAATCAAACTGTATATGAACATAAACTGTTCTATAATGATGATTTTGCTTCGCTGTTTTTGTTTTTAATAATGAGAAAAGCAAATAAATTCATTCTTTTGCTTTCTGGTGTTTTAATTAAGTACGTATAAAATAAATTTACTTTAATAACTAATGCTAAGTAATTATTCAATACTTTTTTTAAAAATGATCTTTGTTCCCGATAATCGATAAAATCAAACGAATATGGTTGGATACATGTTGAAGTATGATATGAGAATGGTGTGCCTTCGATCCAGCCCCCCCTCCGCTTTTGAAAAATTTCTGTATGCGCCACTGTGCTTAATTGCTGGACACTTCAGCAATTGCAACGAGATTATTTCTATAGTTCGGGCAAACCTAACTGGGCAGCGTTGTAATGCTAGGAAAGAGGGGCGTTTTTAAGATTAACTCGTGTTTTAGTGCCTGTGACATCGTGCTTCTGATCGGATGACCCGACGTTTTTTTTCCTATGTTTGTTTTAAAGGTGTTTTGATTTAGAGTGCTCTTAACTATGAAGCATTTTATCCTTTTTTTTAAAACTGTAATTTAATATTCGTTCTTGCTATAAGAACGGTGTTAACTTTTTATCAATTTCTGAATTAAAGGCTGTCTCGTAAACTATATTTTTCTTTCTTTGCGCATCAGAAATAAATCCGAAAAAATCTCACCATCCGGGACAACACGAACATAAGCAGAAAATTCTGATGCCGAAGCAGCAATCAAGCGTCACAAAATATAAGACCCAAAATGACAGATTGCCGACGCAAAGGAAATGCAATACCAAAACTAAAAATATCCAAGCATTAAGTACAATCCATTACCATTGCCGGACATAAAACTTTTTTTTCTTTTCTCTTGTCCCTGGGCACTTTTTCGAGTAAGAAAGGTTAAAAGGGACAAGAAAAAAGAAGTCAGTTCTCAGAAAGCCTAAGAGACAACAAACACACCTAAGGCCTTAGAATCAATAAAGGATTAAGAGGCATAAATGGGCTTCTTCGTCGATTTGCTGGGAATGGGTGCTTCTGGCTACTTATGGAGGCTCTTAGTTTTTGGGAAAGTACCCCTGATAAGTTTTTTTTTTTTTTTGGATAGTCAGAACAAGGAAGCCCCAGAAATGAGTAAACGTATTACTCTTCTTGGTAGCAGAAGTCGCTTTAATGCTGCATAAGCTTCATTTGTTTTCGATGTTTTTTTAGGTGCAAGATACATTGTGTTAAGAAGCTCTTTTTTGTTTTGCAAATCTCTTGAATTTTGCAACATGTCCTGATTTTTATATTGATTTGTGCTAATGCCGAGCTAGCTACTGAATCAAAACTCCGCCTCAAACTTCGAAACGTGTATTTACTTTTTGTATGATATTCCTTTTTATTTTTTAGCCTTTATCTTGTGTTAATTGTCTATTTCTGTGGTGCCTATCGTTTTTTGACCCGAGGGCCGCCGCGGCCTCATTCTAAGATGAATTTCGCTGGCCTGAACACACTTAAAAATTCAAACATATTTAAATATTTTTTATAGATAACATGGAAAAACGTAGAAAAGTAAAATAAATTGCAAATCAAGAACTGTTTCTTTACGATGTGATTATTTTATGGATATGAAGTTTCAATCTGTGTTGTCCTGCTAAGCTTTAACTTTGCAACAATAATTCATATTAGCAAATGGAGACTTGTTTTGGAAGCTTCCAGAGTATATTTTGCGATTCGCAACATTGAACACAACAACGGCCATGTCTGGATAGCAGGCTGTAGTTTGGGCACCACTGGTCTATCTAGTTTCGTGAACTGTTTATTTTCCTGAAAAATTCTTTCTTAGGTTTAAGAGTTAGCCTAAACTTAACAAACAAACTTAAGTTTAAAAGAAAATTATTCTTAAACTTAAGAATAATTTAGCGCATTACTTTTTATGTATTGGTAGTTTGAATATCAGCTCTTAAGTCCGGAAGTTTTATTTAATGGTACAAGTTCATTTGAGTGCTATATGTCCAACTTTGTTTAAGAGCCGACTAGTGTCGTTCATTTTAACAGGGAAGTAAGGATCTGCCGCACAGAGAGAAGTCTGGATAATTTAGAGGGTTGAATTGTTTTTACCTGTGCAATCGGTAGTTGCATGCTATTGATAGCGTAGAGCAAATGATGCTATTATGATTACATTAACATCTAGATTAGATCAAGTCCAGTGGATAATTTTAATATCCATAACAAACAGAGGTTCAGTAACAAAGTTAGAAAAACTTGGGAATACCAATTTTCCAATGAGAAGTGAAATATAGCTAACATGAATTTCATCTCCATACATGCTTTTCATGTTAAGCTGTTTCTGATGTTAAGCTGTATTCTTATTGAATCGAAAGAACACCAAATGTAATAAATGTCACTCGCCTAATTCGATTGGATCTTCTGTGGTCCTCCATGTCACGTTCGGCGCTTGACTTCGGATTAGATTAAAGTATTGATGGCAACCGTAACTCGGGTTTTGGTTGAAATTTCTTCTCTTCCAAGAAACGTACATGCGCTGTTGTGAAAAATTCGTGTGTATGTCCGGAGGAAACTGAGGAAAATTGAATCAGCTAGTTGCTCTCTCATCAGTTTAGAAAAGGAATGGAATATATCCACCTCTCCCCTCCGTTTCAAATAAATTTTTGAGTTGTCTATCGGCTTTCGAATGCCGCTCTGTAATGAAAGGGTTGGTGCAAGTTCTGCAACAATACATCACATGGAACAATCTGCATTTAAACATTTAAAGAACAATAAAAAAAAACATAAAAAGGTAAAAACTTGAATTAAAACTGATGAAAATTGTTCTTGCATCCATAGCTAATAATCGTTTGCTTCTGAATCGCTTGTTCTTTTCACCTTGACCTCTAGCTAAAAGTTACTTATTTCACTTGACTTCACTATTGTACCGTCACATTGTACATAGACAGCATATCCGTAGCATTTTTGGTTTTTTGATAATTAGCAGAGATTTTATTGCAGGGTGTTCGAATAGTCCTTGACAAATTTTAAAAGTTTATAAAAAGTAAGAAATTGTTGAACCAATATGCGGTTTGCGCCATAATGCTTCAGAGCAGGGGCGGCATTTCAGCATTTCGTTTGGGGGGTCGAGTTTCTTGAACATGAATTTCCTCAGAACGGTATAAAATACATATTGTTTAACAAGAACTGATAATTAAATGATTTTAATGTTAAGAATAATTAGTTTTGTAAAGAACAATTAAAATTTTTTCGACCGAAGCTTTAAATTTATTTTGTTATAAGTTATCTCACAAAATATCTCGGTGCTAGTTTTTTTTTTTAGTAAAGCTTTAATCTGCCATTTTTGGAGTCAGGAAGAACAGAAAATTTTGTAACTATAGTTAATCAATATCCAATGACTTAATTTATTGCCAGTATAGCTAAAGAGGAGGGTCTTGCTTTGCCTCATTGCGCTTCGAAGGCAATTCTCTAACCTCCTGAGACACGAAAGTCAAAATTGGTTGACGTTCAGTTCTCCTACAACTTTCTGGTTGTGTGCGTAGTTTTTTACACCGATGAAGAGGCTCCATTATTGTAGCCTTGAAATAGCTATATGCTGTATTTTCGTGTAAATTTGTGCTTTATTTACATCGGTTTTTCAATTTAATCACGGAAGTCATCTTTCAAATGACTGACCTGATTGAAACAGTCAAAAAACAATAGAAGCAAGAAAGTTATGTCAAAAAAGCAAGTTTCCTTTAGATTCCTCTCTTTAAAATAACCAAGAAAACTTTTTAAATAGGCTTGTATTTATTTTGTGTCATTAAAAAGTATAAAAACAATTCACAAAACAATTCCTCTTCCCTCATGCTATTACTTATAAGTGTAATACTTTCTTTTTCGCTTTCTATAACCGGCCTACATAATATTGAAATTAAGACCAATAATAAATATATCTCATTAAATCCTGTCTCAATTTCTTGAGAAACTGAATTGATCAGTTTATTCAAAATATTGATTTAATATTTTGACTAAAACTTCATCTGGGTTTTGTCACCTCTTCCACATTGGCATACATTAAAAACTGTTACGAAAAGTTCTGTCACAAAATTCCACACCTGGTTCAAGTATGCATTAATGCGAAAATTACTAAGAGTTTCAATTGTCAATCCAAGAATTAAGATTAGCGAATTAAAATTTTTATGATAGTGTAGCATTTATCCAAAAAAAAAAAAAAAAAACGCTCCGCAGTATTAATAAAGTAAACAAAAAATTCAGACAAAGGCATACTCGTACATATTAAAATGACATCAAATTTTTTATCAATGAAAAGGTCGCTTTCCCGTAATTCTTCCAGGGGGCTTTTATAACTCTTGAAGACCATCTTGTCACTCAGAGATTGTCAAGTAAAGAGCCTCAAGATACATTTGTTGATGTGAAAGTATTTTTTGATGTGAGATGTTTTTCAAAAATAGCATATCTTTACAAAAAGTTCTCATGAAAGCATATGATACACCGAGTTACTAAAATGTGTTTCTAGTACATGGCGTCAATGAACACTTACTAGCTGAACATTAAGTTATAATATGAGCATAAAAATTTATGTAAAATGACATGGAATTTACGCGTAAAAATTGCACAGACTCTACACTGTACGGGTATCTCATACAAGATGCTCCGTCATGACATAGATTACTCAATTTTGAAATATTTAACCCATATGAAGAGATTACTTCTTTAGTTAAGGCAAACACTTATCCTCCATCAGTTTTTTCTGTTCTGAAAATTCAGGCAAATGATTTTCTAAGTTATCTAAATTGAATTTTACCATTTTATATTATTCTTAGTGAAAAATTTGGGGGTGCAACCGCCCCCTTTCGCACCCCCTATTTGCCGCCCCTGCTTCAGAGGCTCGTGATTTTTTTTATGGCATCGCAGGGAAAGAAGGGGAAAAAAATCGAAAAAACGTAATTATAAGTAATTTACATTCACGGCTGTATCGTCGCAGAAGAAAAACAAATTCTTACTGTGACGATGCAGCGATTACTTATAGTTACATTTTAGAGTTACATTTACTTTTCCTTCCCCCCCCCTTTTTTTAAAGATGTCATAAAAAGTTCTTGAACCTGTGAAGTATTATGGCGCAAACTGCATATTCATACAAGTTGTTGCTTTTCTATGGATTTTAAAAAAGTTTTAAGGACTCTTCAGTCACAATGTATATACAGTGGACGCGCGGTTAATTGAATCAACCGCTTTAAGGAATCGAACTAACCCGCTCGATACTCTCGTGCTAAAGAGCCGTTGTATCCGACATTTTGGTTTCAAAAGACAAAACGCGTGATACCATTTGTATATGTACCAGAACCGCGTTGAAGGAAACTGGTATCAAATTTTCAGATTTGTTGCTTGATTGATAATTGACTATTTCAGTCCACAAAAGGAAAATATTTTATTAACTCATAAATCGCTAGCTTTGCTCAAAGTGTCTACTTACTTCACTTCTCATCAGTTTTTACTCGATTTAGCAACCAGCGACTATTATAATGTATGTTCAAATACTTGAAACTTGGCTAGATCCAAAGCTCACTTTGAACCAAAATATCGATATGTCGGCCTCCGTTTTAAAGTGGTTCTAGGTTTATGGAAGCAAAATATTAACACAACGGTAGCTTTAAATATTTAACTGTAGAAGCTTTTTGAAATTTAAAGGCGCGGAGAAAATTCTTTGCATAGTTAATAATTTATTGCCCTACTAAAATTTTCATATTTATAATTTACTTTTCAAAAAATGTCAATCGTCTTTCTGTTTTTTAAGCTACTACTGCTTACGTTTGAAAGCGTACTTTGAATTCGTTGTTTTCACATTGTCTTTTTCTGGCGTAATAATAACATATTTTTTTTTTATTTAAAAACGAATATGTTTTAATGAACGAACGTTATGAATTTTTACAACTGTCTTAAAAACCATTCGAGCTTAAAGCAGGCATTTTGGTGTACTTTTTTTTAAATAATAAAATCCGCATTTTTAGCTGGCTCAAAAATTATCACAAAGAAAAAAAAAACTTTTTAATTGTTTTATTTTTTTCGGTGATGACTGTAAATTAGTAGTAACAAATATTGGCGCGATGAAATATTAAAAAATTATATTTGTATAATGTTTTAGTTAAATATAAAATGTCATTGTACTGTATTTAATTGAATGTCCAGAAGAGATGTTAGTTCTGGCTCCAAAAGAAAAAAAAAGGTTTTGAAATAAGCAGTTCATTAATATTTTTATTTTAAATTTGTAATACTAATTATCAGTTTTGAAAAATTATAAATTTTGTGCTATCATTCATCTGGATTCCAAGGTACAAAAAGTTTTCCTGCTTTTTTATTTTGTTTCCTGCGTTTTCGTTTTGTAAAGCTAGCAAGTCTTATCTAAAAATGTCCTACAGATAAATTTACTCAATTTTAATGTAATTTTAAATTTTCGTAACTTATTTTAACTTTTCCAATTCATTACGACATCCTGCTTTAATTATAAATCACTGTTGATGTGATTGTCAAAGGTTAAATTTGCAAATATTACATGATTATTTATTAGTTTTTGATTTTTAAAGTATGTCTAATGTTTATTTATTTTTCTAGGTAAGTCAAGTTTATACTACCGTTACTTGTATCTCTCTTGACTTTGAACTTTGGTAAGCTTTTGTTTCTTTGTAATTGTCTTTATCACATGTGTATTGTATGCATATGTACGAAAGAATATTTCAAACTTATGGAAAAACTTTTCGTTATCAGGATGCAAGTACAAGACTAGCTTATTTGGCAAGATAAATATTGCAATAATTGGATGTTTTTTATAGTCGACATTCATCTAAACAGCAACAGTCAGTTATTCTATCTAGTGCTTTTGAAGCATTTTCAGCTTATGACCTCCGTTTAAGATAATAAACCTCGTTAACGAAGATGATTCTTGGAGGAGAAGAAATAAACCTTGTTAATAATTGATAAAAATAACTCACTTTAAGAGTTGCTCTCATTTTTCCGTCATTTAAAAGTAATTTTGATACTGATTTAAAATATAGATTTAAAAAAGTCCATTTCGCACTTTTTTTGGCCGGGGAGGGGGGGGGGGAGCAGATAAATATATTCATTTAAGCTTGAAATTATTTCCATCATTTTATTTTTGTCCCTTCTGACGACTAATTTTAAAATTGTGTGTGCTCAGTTGACATTTTAAATTTTATTTTTTTCCAATTGAAATTAAATGATCTTATTTCAATGAATAAAACTTAGTAATGTCACTTGCTAAAAATTATTTCTTGAACACCCATATGGAGCACGAAACTCTAGTTTTGAGATGTTATTTTGTCGTTTGGGTAGCTTTGAAAAACAAATAACTTTTATGATATAGGTTGACTGACGTTATGTTATAATTTCGTTATGTTACATTATAATGTCGTGATTGATTTGTATAATGGAATAACTAAACGGAAAAGCTAATGGATTGTATTATGCTAGGGATAATATTGCCCTCTCGGCCTTAAAGCAAAGTCACTAAGCTTAAAAGTCTAGCTTTGAGATTCAATTTCTTTTTGAGTTCCGATTCCCGATAAGTTATTCATACAACTATGTTAACTTATGTAATTGTTCACTGTGGAATATACTATGACTTTATACTATGGAATATCTAATTTTAAATTCTAATTAGCTGCAGTAGCTACTGTGTTTTTGCTTGAGCGCCTTCGATATACAATCTACATTTAAATTCCGTTACAACGAACTTTAAGGGCCAGTAAATTCTTGTTCGTTGTAACAAGAATTTCGTTGCAATGGAATTCAAGCAATGTAATAGAAATCAAATTTTTTCCGTTCAAAGGGATATTTCGTGATATTGGTATTCGTTATAACGGAATTTTACTACGACCGTATTTTACATTTAGTTAAGTTTTAGGCAAAACATGTGTCGATTTCAAAAAAATAAAAAAACTAGTTAACGATTAAGTACAAGACCAGTCTTTTACCTACTGATATGTACAAAATATTCTTTAATATGTTTTCTCAATTGATTTCAAGTTTTCATCGAAAAGTAATTAAATCAAACAAGAACTAATGGGCTCAGTGGCGTGCACGGTGGGGGGGGGGGGGGGGGGGGGGGGTGAGACACCTGTTGGCCAGGGCCCGAGCTTGAAGGGGGCCCAATATTTTTAAAACTAGGGTTGAAATATAGGGGTAAACAATATTGAGGGGGGGGGAGGTCCGGAAAAGTCATTTGGTAAGGGCCCCAAAATTTCTGTGCACGCTCCTGAATGGGCTTAGATAATAGAATTAAAACAAAAAGTAAAGTACGTTATTTAAGTAAGATTTTTTTAAGTAAGCTTTTTATTAATTTAGTATTTTTATAAAATTATGGAATAAAATTTTGTTTTAGATAAACTGTTGAACTAAGACTTTCGAAGTACGTGGAAAGTTTATCTGATTTTTTTCTCACTTGTTTTATGCATTTTTATGTTCTTAATTTTTTTTTTGCACGCTAGTTTTAAGAGTTACTAAAGCCTGTGTATTTACAAGTCAAGAGATGCGGTGTTTTTATTATTTTACACCCAGGGAAATTTATAACTTTATTTCCTCGCCCATGTAAATTGACTCGTCGTTTGGAAGAAGTACCGTTCCGCATTGGAAATAGGGAGAGGAAAAAAACAAAAATAAAAGAACTGGAATCTTTTAAACAACGGTAAAGAAAACTGATTTTCCTTTCCCAGCTCGTAGTTAAGAAAACAAACATCTTACTTCTACGCAACAATTCCTTTTTGAAAATTGTGTTTGCCTTGTTCAGGGGTTTGGAGGGGAAAGACCTTCAAACATTAACTTTTGCTCGGCGGAATTTATGAGTTGTGCTTTGGACTCAGCATATTCAGTTGAAAATACATTTTCCAATTCGATAGGGGAAAAGAAAAAGCCAGAAATAGTACTCACAATTTCCCCAAAAAGTTTCGAAGTTGGAAATGTAGTTTTTTCCCTCTCCGTTCCCTTTACTTAGATTTTTACTGTCGAAATTGTTTTTCTACGAACTTTCCTTTTTTTCCCCTCCTGTTCGTTTTTATATTCGGTAAATGTTGGTAATACTATTGAATCTTTTGTGCCTTCGTCGTCGAAGGAGGGAGAAAATTTAATCTCATAATGCAGCTGAAATTTGGGTTGGCTTTTCTTTATATTTCGCCATTTTTTTAAAAAAAATTTTATCGTTCGTTTTTTAAGAATATTATTTTGTTAGTCTAACAATGGCGGTTGTGTTCTAAGTTGTGTTTGTTTTCTGAACGACTTGTTTACTTTTGTTTTGGTTCCGTAATTTACATATCTATATTCCACGTTATTATTTCTTTTTTTGAAATGCACTGGTATTAAGCAAACGTTCGAGAAGGAAATTTTAACATAAATTTGCTCTCTGAATAACATTGCAATTTTAATCTTAAAAGTGTCTGCATAATTAATTATTGTGGATTACTTTTTGAACATTGTTTATTTATTACATATGTTTAATCCGGAGCTGAATTTTTTTTTATGTTCAGTAAAGCCTGTAAAGTTGACCAGTCCTGTAAGTTGACCACCTGTCTAAGTTGACCGCCTTTATCAGTAACATAATTAGTATATATCAACCTCTATTAGATGAGCACTAAAGTACGTCACCGCAAGTGGTCAACTAACACAGGTTTCACTGTACAGTGCTGGTAAAAAAAATCGCATCATCACCCTTGCATTTTCACAACAATGGGATATGTGAGAAGTTTTGGTCGACCGATTAACGATGAATGTATGTGAAATTCTGAAAAACTTATGAGATAAACATTTAACAGCAGGAATCCGATAATTGTTTACTTTATTTATGTAAATACGTGGCCAAAACTGTAACAAGTACAATGTGAAGTGCATCCAAGTTGCCAAGTGGACGACGAAAAAGTAAGTAGAGGTTTTAATTGTAACACTCTTTCTGTTCAAAAATAACATGGAAATGTTAAACATCATAAAATATAACCTAATATTTTGTTGGTACGCCTCTAACTTTAATGATAGCTTGACATTATTTACCTTAGAAGTTTCCTGAATTTTTAACAATGTACCTTAAAAAATGATTTCTGATCTAAATGTTGTGATGAATAACATTAAATCGAACTAAGTCGTCGATGAAAACTTCTGAAATCGACATTCAAAAATTTGTGTTTATTATTATGTAACGAAACTACTACATTCTTACATAATGTAATATGTTTGTCGTCCTGAGCCGTTGAAATTGTTCGGATCCACAATTTTCCCATACTTTACGTATGAAATAAAACTCGAAGAAAAATCTATTTTGCCGCCAGAAATATATTTTTGGGGTTAACTTTTAAACTGGAATTTTATGCGGCCGCAAACATTTTACATTCAAAACTTATTTTGATCTTCTTTACCACTTCCTTTTATTCGGTGCCTTGCATGCGTATGATCGTAGGCCTGGAGCATGCTCGAGCTGTTAAACGATGATGCCAAAGAAGCGGAAAATATTAAAATCTCTCCCTGAATTCGAATCCTCGATGAAAGGATATTTATTTAAGGGGATGGTATCCTGCAGGGAGCGTGGGATCAAATCGGGTGGTGAAAATAGGACTTTTTATCGATTTGTCTGCAAAGGAACGCGATATTAGTGTTGGTTAGGAAGGTTATGGTAATTTCCCAAAATGTAAGAGTTAACAAAAAGCCATAGCTACGCATGTTTACTGATGCTCATGCAATGAATTTTCTGTTGAAATAGTTATGAGAGAGAGAGAGAGAGAGTTCTTTTTTTTTTAAATTTTTCTTGCTGTAGTATTCTAGTCTAGTCTTTTCTATGGAAAATGTAAAAAAGTTTTAGAACGTGCCTTTTAAGTTCTGTGGCATTTATGCGAAGTTTCTGCCTTCTACCCAATTGTCCTACTGAAATGAGGTATCCTAAAATTCTTCTTAACTCAGCAGAAATTCATTTAAAAAAAAAAAAAAAGCAATCGTTGTTAACGACCAAGCTTCACCGAAACTTTCTTGAACTTTTTTAAGCCTGAGCTTGAGTCTAAAATCAAAAAAAACCCCGACTACCTATCCCATTAAACTACTAACGATGTCTGAAACTTATCGGAGTAACTCAGGTGCTCCATTAACATCATGTCGCAGAAATCCCGGCTTTATCGGAGCAGCTATAATTAATGAGTTTGCATTGGTCTTAGCAGTGTATTATCCGGTATGTCATTTTTCCATAATCTCTTGTTAATATCATCGTATTTCCGTCTTGCAGGCTCGGGAATTATCTTCCCTTCCCAATACCATCGCTTTTGCTGGACATGCAAATTAATATTCTCCTACGTCATTAATAAATAGAAGTTCTGACATGCTTAACGGAACCATCTCGACAGTCTTCTGTCATAGAAAGAACTCTTGTGGACTCGTTTTCCCATAGAGAATAGCGAAATAAGTACTTTTAGTTTCATAGATGTTGTTGTCCTTCGTTTTATTCGTTCTCTTGAAATTGATTGAATTGATTTCATTTTACTGGATGTTCTGTTGAAGAATTTTAAGAAAATGGTCCCAGTGCAGGACGTTATGAATATTATTTCAAATTTTAAATATGTCGGGCAAATTTGGTGAAAAATTCATTTTACCCCCATTTTTTTTCTATGTATGTGTGTGTGTGGGGGGGGGGGAGTTTATTCCTCTTTTGAAAAAATTAAAATTTTTTGCTCAAAATATTTATTTCAAAAATTTATATTACTTACATTTCAATTTTTTTTAAAAATATTTTTTTTTAATCATCAGTATCATACATGAAAACACTAACTTTGATAATGCAATTTCCCTGTTGACAAAAGTGTTGTGATTTTTTTTCCCTAACTGAAACGGTATATGTATGGACGGGGGCAGAAATATATCAATAACATTCATTAGTGAAAATTTTTAGGTTAAAATTTTAATATATTTTCATTTAATGTGTGTATATATGTGTGTATATAGACAAGTATGTAAATGCACGACACAAACGTTTTATATATATAAAAAAAAGAAAAACAACTTTCTGTGTTTAAATCTCAATATTTACATAAAAGAAAAAAAAAGTTGATTTAACAATTTGTAAAAATCACATCTTACTTGCAATGAACTGCTGAGTGATTATTTGATAAATTCGGATAATTGGTGATGTTTTAAACTTAGAAGTCTACTAGCAGTTAGAAAACAGAAATAGGTTTATTGTAGTGAAAGTTTAATGTATATTTCTATGAAGGAGAAATAATGTAGACTGTGCATATTTTAAACGTTTAGCATTTTTTTAAATTTTGTAAGAAAATATTAATGTTAAACTTCATTTTGATTCCTCCAAAAAAAAAAAAAAAAAAAAACTTCCTTTTTTTCCAATTTTTCAACGGGAAAAAAAATCGACCCCCCCCCCCCCCCGACTGTTTTAAAATTTTCAGAAATTTCATGTTTCTAATAAAACCCAACTTTATGAATGTAACTTGAAAGCATTTTAGATTCATGAAAACAAACTCGTCAAAAAGGAAAACCTGAAAACTCAACTTGAATCCGAATAACAACACATTGCTAAGCCTAAAATAGCAGTCATTAATTTTCATTAACCGTTCAAGAGTTGCTTTGTTCTGCACATTAGAGCCTTTTCCTAACTTTTTAACACTATTCCTCACAAAAATTTCGCGCATTAGAGCAATCGTTGCTATTGTTAGGAAAACGATAAGAAGAATATCCTTTTCGAGTGTAGGTTAAAAAAAAAAAAAAAAAATCATTAAATCTTGTAAAAAGGGGACGAAATGAGTGTTTCGCTTGTGATGAATGTTCACCCTATGATTGAGGGGGTGGGGAGTAACGTCTTCGCAGCCCTTGTCTGTGGCACAAAGAAATGATCTCTTACAGTTAACCTGCTTGTTTTTTGTGACCCGAATGATGTTCTAGAAATGATTTTAGAGTTTATTTTGGGATCCCCATCTTTGAATCCTATTTTGGATCAATTTCTTTTTTCGCTTTCAAGAGCTTTTATTCTTTATTTACTACGTTTGTGTTTTTTTTTAAATATATTTGTTGTCTCAAACTTTACTGATTGTTAGTTTTTATTTCAATCATTAAATTTTTTTTTTGGCGCATAAAAGAAGTATTTCAACATTTGAAAAAGTTCTTAGCCGATATAAATCTGTCATTTTGAATGATTTGGGAGACGACTGTAGTGATTTGGAATCGTAGTCCCCCTACTAGTTAGTAAATTTGATGTACTTTTATTTGGTTCGTTAATTTTTGTTTATCGAAAGCATTTGAATGCACAGGAAATGCTAAAAAGTTTCATCCTTTACTGAAGAATTCGGTCTGCTCAACCAAATAAGTCTCAACCAAAGGGTTAATTTTCTAGTAATTTAGTTTTATTAAAAAGTTGATTCAGTGATAAATATTTTTATCAACTCTGTTTTGGTCATCTCTTAACTTTTATTTCGCTGGAAAGTTTGTTGAAACGTTAGTCTCTATTTTTCTACCTTTTGTTCTACGTTTTATTTTATTTTTCTGGATCATTTCTTAACTCTATATTTTTTTGTGAGGTTTCTTTAAGCATTATTCCATTTTTTTACTTCTCATTCCGTTTTTTTTTCCTCCTCCTTTTATTCGATCATCTCTTAACTCTACATTTTGCTGGAAAATTTGTTGAAAAATTGTTCTATGTTTTCTATCCTTTGTTTTACAATTTTTATTATACATTTTTACAGTACAAAGAATTTGTTTTACAATTTTTGTGCTACAAGTTTTTTTTTTCTTTTTCTGAGATAATCATTTAACCTTATATTTTTCTGTAAAGTTTCTTTCAAATTTTCCTACCTTTCGTTCTGGATTTTTTTTCTTTTATTCGGTCATACTTTTATTTGAACTCTACATTTTGCTGGAAAGTTTGTTGAAACACTATTCCCAATTGCTAACCTTTGCTCTAGAAATGTATCCATGGCTGCCAACTTCTAAGATTTAGCCTTACAGTGTAAGATTTTAGGAGGTATTGTAAGTTTGTAAGATCTTATGGCATAATTGTAATATAATTAGGTTTTAGATCTCTGGTATTGCTTTTTCTTTTATGAGTTTCCTGTTATATTGCTTCAGAATAATAGAGAAACTGCAGATGAAGAGCCTAAGATAAGCTGCAAAGTGAATTTCGCTCTGTACAAATAGATGATTTGCCTGATGTTGTGTAAAAAGGGAGAGAATGGATAAAAAATAGGCCGTTTTTGAAGAAATTAGTTGATGTCAATGGTTCATTGAAGTATGAAAAGCTCTCCTTTTCTATGATTTCCATTCTACCCATACCTCACAGCAATGCAGAGTGCTGAAGAATATTCAGTAGTGTCAGAAAGGCGAAGACAGAGCTGTGCAGTTGTCTATCTGATAATAACCTGGATAACATTTTAATCATTAAGAACTTGAAAAAAGAAAAAAAGAAAAACTTTTGTTTTGAATAAGTTATTGAAATAAAATTTTTGAATGCTGCTAATTCAGCAACTCAAGAAAACTTAAGTTCCAGTTAAAGTAGTTTGAACAAAAGCAGCTGACTGCATTAATTTACGAAAGAAAAAGTAAAATAATACAGCAAGTGATTAGTATCTTCCGAAAGAATATTTTTTTAAGATTAATATTAAATGATGCATCTTTCAGAACAATATTAGACAATATTTTAAAAGTGCACAGTTATATTCTTAAATTTTTAAATGCACAGGCCTGCCTTTTTGAAACTAACTGCTTGTTGTAATCCTATGTTTCTCTTTTGTGAATCCATTGTTTTTCTACTTTTGTATCTGTGCTGATTAATTACAAGTAAAGATTTGAAAATTCATGCTTTTTGTTTTAACTGTTTGTTTTTTGTTGATTAAAAAAGTGTACAGATACACCCACGGCATGCATTGTAAGATTTTTAAAGTTGATATGTTATCAGCTATGTGTATCTTTCTCTAGATCATTTCTGAACTCTATATTTTCCTGAAATATTATTCCCTATTTTCTATCTGTTTTTCTAGAATTCTTTTGTTGTACAGGATCATTTCTCAGTTCTATATTTTCCTTAAAAGTTTGTTGAAACATTTTCCCCTCTTTTCTTCCCTTTGTTTAAAAAATTATTTCTTTTCTGGACCTTTGCTGGAAAGTTTGCTGAAACATTATTCTTTATTTCCTATCACATGTTTTAAAAGATTTTTTTTTTTAAATTTTATTTTCCTGGATCATTTCTTTACTTTACGGTAAGATGCACCGCTCCCTGCTTGTTCCTCTAGCTCCTTCTCAATGCCGCGGGCGGAGTATAACTATTGAATATTTTAATACTTATAACCTCAGGATGTCCTCAGGATATCTTGAATGTCCATCCCCTTATCTCCACCCCCTGAAAGTTTAGAGGGGTTAGAGAAGGCTTCCCCTGAATGTCCTGTATCCATCGGTACCAGTATTGACCTGGTAGATTGTCACAGTCCTATGGAGATTCAGTTAGACACGTACAGATAAACACTCACAGGTGTTAGCAGTATAGATTTAGTTGGCAAGTATGTTAAAGTATTACGTATTTCCTATTTTCTACCCTTTGTTCCAGATTTTGTTTCTTCACATTTCCCGAAAAATCATTAATCTCATTGATGATGCGCACTCATGAATCCTAGTGCCAGGACGACATCATAATCCTACCTCATTGTGACACTGAAAATGGTCATTAAATGTTACTATGTTTGCAAATTATTATTGTCATTTAAGCGAAAGTAATTTTCAAAAACATCCTTCTTCACTTTATTTTTATAGGACAATAAATAAGGTGTGGTAGAATCGCTTTCTAAATGAAGCGAAGCAAACGTAATGTTAGCTTCTGCTTTTTTCGGGGTTAGTTTTCTCAATTAAGGTTCCATTAGTTAGGATAATTATCGTTATCGAATTTGGACGATGAACGAGGGAAAGAAGATTTCAGCTTGCTTGAAAATGGAGAGATATATTTATGTTATTTCTCCCGCTGAATTGAGTCGGTCGACTTTTGTGGAGCAATAGAAATGTGGATTAATTTTAGAAAGTGTCATTTCGTTTACCGAAATAACTTTTTTAAAATTCGACCTATGTTTAGCGTAGTTATTGAGCTGAGAGTTTATGTTTAGCCATCGAAGGGGCAGTTTGGTTGAGATGTTTTTAAATTTAACACTTTCTAAGAATGAAATGCAAGCTGGCAGATAAAGAAAAGAGGTGCACTATTTAAAATTTTGACGTTTAGAGTGATTGACATTTGAGGCGGTGATAAGCAAAGGGATGTAAGTGAACATTTTCAAGTTTTGAGTAAAACTCGTTTAAAGATAACATCCTAGGGTGACTTTCATTGATTTTTTTCCCCTAAATCATGTTGTGCAGCAGCACCTACCAGCACTACTAGTACTATCTCTTGACCTAAGACAAGGAAAGGTTCCCCTACTATTTGTACTGATTATGTCCAAATATTTAATTTTGCCACTTACAGCCTTTTGCTACCCGTTACCTCATTTGGCATTTGCTTCAAAATACATAAGTAAATAAATAAATATTAATAATTATAATAACAACAAAACTCTCAAATTCAGTAAATCTTTTAAAATTTCTATTTTTTATTATTTTTTTCATTTTCAACGCGGCTAAACTTTGACTTATACTACAAAGCATGAAAACGATTGGCTAAAAAGTTTTGAGCTGTATTTTCGATTTTCAATTCATGAAATTTTTTGTAGAGGCGTTAGAAATATTTCCGTTTGTAACGTATGTGTGTTAGTTGGTAACTCCACATATTTCAAAATGTTTTTGAAACTTCGTAACGATGTTTAAAGCAGCCAATAACTTTTTTTTTCTTTTTTTTTTGCCAAAATTAGTAGTTTTATATTCGTGTTGAAATTTTTCAGATGATTTTTTTCGAAAATGAATTAAAAATCTTTCAAATTTAAAATAGGAATGTGTTATGTAACAAATATACAGCTGTTGATAAAGGTATATCTTTACCAATAATAAAGCACTGTATATGTGTATATGCATGTATGTATGTATGATTGATTGTTTGTTTGTCTGTCTGTTAGTGTCTTTTTGATATATTTTGGATTCCGGTAACGTGTACCTCGGTGCCAGTTTTTGATTTTGTTGTCCTCAAGCAGATGCCGCAAGAGAAAACAAAACCTATAGTTGGGGCTAACCTAACCTGGCAGCATTGTGAAGGCTACGTAGATCGTTATCATAGCATTGCGATGCTGCCAGGTTAGGTTTGACCCAACTATAAACTAAGTCACACACTGCGCAACACCGAGCGTTCCTCCGTAACTACCACTACACGTGGTTTAACCAGTTGGATGGAACCTGGAGATTGTTCTTTTTTTTTTAAATCCAAACCAAGAGCCGAGCGACACCTGATCTAGCATCCCAAGAGGTATTTATTTCGAATGAGAACTGGGGGGGGGGGCTTTGTGACAACCACAGTTTAATGTGCAGCAATCACCATTAGGAATCACGGTAGATATTCGATGCGAATGGCATCAAGCCCGTGCTATCCAAGGCCCGTACCGAGCGGAAACCACCGCAGTCAACCTAAGCCACACACACCATGAACTTTTTGTATGAGTACCTTGTTTCATTTGCAATAGAAATGAAGACAAAATTTCGCTTATTATTATTATTTTTAAAATTTATATTTATAAATATCTATTTGACTTTATTGGAGTTTAATGATTTCGACCTTGTTTCTGCTTTACACGAAACCACTTTAAAATATTTTAATATGTTGCAATGAAAAATGGGAATCAGTTATTAAAGAACTAAACAACACAACTGTCAATATATTAAATTTTGAACAAATTCGTGAACAATTTTCATGAGCAAATTGCGAGTTCCCATTTATTCGAAAGAAGGAAACTGCATATTGGCTGAAACTAAAGACTTTTATGATGCAACTGACATCGAACATGAGAGTTAATAACATATTCTCTTCTACACAGCTGCGTTTGATTTCCAACATTCGAAAACTCCTTAAAAGTAGTAGAATGTGGAGAAATATTAGAGTTCCCCCGAGGAGATGTTTGCAATTAAAGGTTTTCTGGCAGATATATTGAGAAATTTTTAGCGGATCTGCACGTACTAGCGAATTCTAATTTGTAATTAGTATCGAATCAAGTCTTAAACTATCATTCGCTGTATCCTTCTAGGCTTAATTAACAAAGCTTTCTTTTTATTCGTGTATGTATATTTTTTAAAGTAATGCATTAATCGAATGAAGCAGCGATATATTATATTAAAAATATGAAAGAAACAAATGCGCAAGTTTTTAAAAATGAAATGCTTACATTTAATCATCAATTTATTGTTCTTTAATCTATGATTTAAAAAAGAATTTTAGTTAATATCATGTAAAATTTACTTTAATGCAGATCCAATTAAAAAACTCAAGCCTTTTTTTTTTTGCATCTAAATATTACTCATTTCAACATTCCCGCACTCCTTTGGAACCTTTCATAAAAAAAAAATTTTTAAAGAACATTTTAGATGAAAATATTATCAAATACTCGTTAATTAAAACTTATTACTATTGATATTTATGCATTACAAATATTGCTGTAAATGCGATTTGATTAGATTAGACCCCTTTAGATTTAGCTTACTTTTGGATAGTTTAAGACACTTTTGAACAGTTTTAGATACTTTTTGGACGGTAAAAACCACCTACCCCATCCAAAACCCCAACCCTGGCGGTATGAAATGTAGTTTTTACTTACCTCTTCCCTAATGTGTCCGAGGAATGACTAACCTTAACAACCCCTGATCTGCCCTAACTTGTCATTTGCAAAACATAATTAATATGCAGCAATGTTGTTTTAGTTAATGTTATTCTAAACACACTTCTGTCATCATGTTGAGGATTAAGCTGGTAAACGATTTATTAAAACAATATTGCTTAAACGCCGTGTTTACCTTAACAGGCGATGTAGAAACATCCCCCTGAGCACTGTTTTGAGAAAAATATTGACTTTCATGCATGGTTCTCGACTAAATACCTGCCCCCATTCGAATTCCGTGTGGAAAGGCTCTTTAAATTATGTACTTTGAAGACTGGAATTCCTCATCACGCGAGGCAAAGATTATGAACGCTTCGAATTGCATCCCTCCCTCCATTCTACGTGCTCTTCCTCCTCCGTTCGAATTGTCTTATTCTTTTAAATAAAACGTTATTATGTTAATAGATTCGAGTGGGGTTTTACTAATCGCTTATGGCATTTACTCCTACGCAATTAACGAGCGCTGCTTTTCAGGAAAAGGATTTAGTGGAATGGTATTATGAAATGGTTGAGGTTTAGGCACATTTTGTAGGGATATATTTGCGACTTGGAGTATTATATAGATTAAATTGAAGCGCTTTCAGCTAATTTCGCCTGTAGATTTCTTTCTTAATGTTTCTTCTTTTGAGTGTATTTTGTGTTCATAATTATTCTTCTTTTTAAATGTTTCTTTAATCAAATTATCTTTTATGTGGTGTAGAAAGATCTTATTTGAAGTGGTAACGTTTCTACAATATGGAAAACTTTGTGTACTGAGATTCCATATTTTATTCAAGAAAAAGAATAATAATGTAAAAAGAATAATAAAGAATAATCACCATAATGTTCTTGATGATATGAGATTGGTTTATAAGTAGTGCAGTTCCGACTACTCTGTATATACTCAGTACTTGACATTTGTACTCTGTTTGCCCAAATCTCAACACTCTGTCAAATTTTGCTATGTACTTGACTAGTTGTAAAAATTAGATATTTGAGAGACAGTGAGAAGCAAAGGGATGTAAGTGGACATTTTTAAGGTTTGAATAAAATACGTTTAAAGATAAGGTCCTAGGTAGACTTTTATTGAAAAGTTTTTTCTAAATCATGCTGTATAACAGAACCTAACAGGACTACTATACCATCTCTTGCCCCTAGACAGAGGAGAGGTTCACCTACCATGTGCATTGGTTATCTCCAAATTTTTAATTTTGCCACTTACATCCCTTTGCTTCTCACGCCCTCATATTATAAATGAAGAAATTTTCATATTTAAACATTGCACAAATATAACTTCATTTTAAATGAAGTGTGAGTCTTGCTTGTGTTTCAGTGCATATTCTCGGGATAGCATGAATCAAGTTGAATCTAGCTAGTGCTAGCACAAAATGGATATTTCACTATGAAAGTGCAATGTAAAATGCAATAAGTTTTAGTTTGAAATCAGTGACACTGCTTTGAATTTCTTTAAAATTCCGTAATAATTTTCACTTGTTTTGCGAGTCACGCATTGAATTAACCTTTTGATATTTTATGCATTATTCACGTTTGTTGCCCTCATTTATATGCAGCATTCGCTCACGCCTTGTTGATATATCTTGCTTTTTCAAAATTGTTCGAACTTGGATCGCGTTTCTTCGGATAGAAGTTCAAAGCTGAAACTATCTTCTCGAATCGTTGATCGCAACTTTTCTTTGCCTACAGACAATCCATACATATCAGAGGAAAAAACATGGATATAAACTGGAGCCCTTTCTCCCGAAGAAACTTTGGTTGCCAGATCCGGGATGATTTAGAACCTTCGGTGAGCGCAAACAACAAGCCGCGCGATATCATCAATAATTTATGGCAAAATAAGCTTCCGGTATCTGGCAACGGGCCGCTCCAGTCGCGGCCCCGAAAAAAGCTCATCCATAACAATGGGAAAGTAACGTTATCTTACATCCCCTCCTACAAACCATTTTGCTGCTGTTAGATAAAGAAATTCTGTGGGCTTTTGTTGGCTGTCCATGAAGCTAGTTTCATGGACTTCTGGTTTTTCACTGAGAGTTGTGTTTTTTTTTGTTTCCGTGAAAAGTTTTTCCTAGCATTCTGAAATAAACAAATCTGAGCATTACTTTTTGATATTTTATTTTATTTACTAATGTTTTTTTTTTTTTTTTTGTGACTTTTATAAATTGCAGTTTAAAGCTATTTGTGGTTACGATCGTTCGCCACTGTTAGTATGTTCTTTTTAGTATTTTCTCTTTTGTTAACGGGTGGTTAGAAAATAAGTAGTATCTCCATTTGGAGCTGTCTGTACCTTGAAGGAATAATCCGAATTAAGCGAAAATTAGTATGCTTTCTAGTCAGGAAGGGACAGAATAATAATAAAAAAAGTTCTTACAATCGCCTCTGCAGTTTTCAAAACATATTGCTGCCAGTTCAAACACTTTTGAACTTGAGCAAATTCAAGGATTAGTCATTTCTGTTTGGTTCTTATCCTTTTGAGGAATTGCGGATAACGAAACTAGTAACATGTTCCGTAACTGCCAAACGATATCTGCAGATGTTGTAGACATTAGGTACGGCATACGGTTTTACGTTTTAATACTATTTTCTTGTATCATCGTAAGTTCAAAAGCGCTACCCGGCGGTGAGTGTAACAATTGTATTTTTGTTATGCTGTTCTTCTTCTCCCTTCCTGATTAGCAGATGTGCCAATTTTTGTTTCATTCGGATTATTCCATCATGCTACTGACAGCTTCAATTATTTTATAACCACTCGGTATAAATCTATAATTAAAAGTTTTTGGTCGAAACAATACTACATCTTACGAAGACGTAATATAATCAATTAAAAACAAACGGATGAGATACAGCATAAAAACAAATAATATGTAAATAGAACTGTTTTTAAAGATGATGTCATGTCAATACGCAAGTTAATGATTGAAATTATAATGTTTTTTATAAATGTTTTTCGCTATTTTTCTTGTTTCTTGGTTACTTATTTCTTTTCGTTCCCTCCTTTTGCTTCCGCATTAGTTGATTGCTTTTGATCCCACTTTTGGTATAAATCTTTTTCGTTGTTGTCATGTTCGAACGCAACTTTTGACGTTGTCCCTTCCATTTTTACTGTTTTGAAATATTATTAGTTTTTTTATTATTTGTTGTATTATTAATATATTATTATTATTATACTTTTTTTAAAATTAATATTCGAAATCAGATGTAGCTTTCAAATCTGGATAAATTTCAGAACCGATTATGTAAAAACAAATTATATTGTATGTTAATCGTTGTTTATTTATATTTCTGTGTAAAAACAAATACAAAAATGTTGAAAAACTATTTAGAAAGTATTGCAGTACTTTTGTATGCATTACGTTTTTTTTAACATTTGTTTTTTTTTTCTAATTTTATTTTTTTAGTCTTGGCATGTTAGTTTTTCTTGTTTTTCAAAATAAAATCTTTACCATTGGCTAATCTTGAATCTACAAATACACTAGTTAATCAAATTACTTTTTAAAATCTCGACTTAAAGTTCGTTTAGCAACATTTAGAATAAATAAATAAATAAACAAGGGGAAAAAATCGGAGTAACTTGGTGCTTCATGGCACTTTTTATACAAGTTAAAACAAACAAGCTGAACTTTTTTCGTAATTTATTTGCAATTTAAATTTTTCCAAAGCTTTAAAAAAAAACTTTTTTTTTGTTTGAAGTTAACGACAAAATAAAAATTGTTTTCTGATACAACTGAGGAAGAATTAACGAGGTGAGTTACAGTGAAATTAAGAAAAGGGGAGAAAAGTAAAAAAAAGGAAAAAGAAAAAAAAAAGAGGAAAAGTACTAAATAAGAAAACAAAATCGGGAAAATTTTACTCGCATGAGAATTTGCAGCAACGCCCAATTCGTAGTCTTCAAGCATTAAGTGTTAATTGCTCATTTCGATGGTGTCGCAATAAAAATAAATGAAATTAACAAAAAAATTGAAGTAAAAAAGCTTCTTTTTTTTTCTCACTTCATCCTTAGGTAGGAATTCGAGCTCTGTTTCACGGGAAGGAAGGTGGAAATAAATTAGATTTTCCCGTATATCTCCTTATTACGCAACATTAGATATTTCTACTTACATATTCCTAATTAGGAAAAGCGCAGTAGTTGAGACTTACCATTTGTTTTGCGATAAATTATTTCAGTTTGTGTCACTTTTTTTAAATTATTTGCGAGGAATTTTAATTGACGTGTTACAATATTTTTTTCCCCGTTGCAAGCAGTTGTTCGATTGTAATGACTGATAAAGATTTATTACTGTGTTTGCTTGTGGAATAGTCGTTGCAATTTCACTTACAAATAGCTAGTATGTTTTCAAGGCCTGAAATTACATCACCCCCGAGGGTCCCTTGTTCTTATCACAACGTGATGGCCTGAAAATACAGCGTTATATTTTTAGAGTGAAATATGGGAAAAGGTGAAGACCATAATGGTTATAAAAAATTGAGAATGAAATGGAAAATGGCAATGAAAGAAGACATGTGTATTATTTCGATTTTTAACATTTAAAATGTTTGACATAATGTATTTAAATAAAATGACGAAATATTCTGATGCAATAATCTAAAATTTTCTATAACTTTTTTTAAAAAATTGTGCTGCAATGCTAAATTTATATTGAACATATTTTTATTATTGAAATAAAAAGCGCGGAAATACGCTGTGCTAACAGATGCGTATTTCCGATATACGCTTGTGGAGGCTTTGGAAATATTTCTGCTTACAATAATGAGTGACTTGTACTAAAGTAGTCTAATAAACTGTTTTCTAAAACAAAAACAAAAAAAAAAAATCTTGAGGACGGAACTGCGAAGATGTTTTGAGAATAGGATTGTTAGTCTATGCCTTTGAAAGTGATTTTTTTTTTTTTGATTTTAGGAAAGTAATGGGAAAGTATTTTTTTCTTAGAAATTTGCCTTTCGGAGACTTTATTCGGAGTTATATAAAAATTGTTTTACATATGGGGAAGGGGGGGGGCACAAAACGATAACTTGATAAATTTATGTTTTTTTTTTTTTTTTGGTTAAAATATTTTCCGAATTTTTGAACGATTTTGAAATTTAGAGCTTTTGATTTGAAAAAAAAAAGGACTGCTTTTTGTCCCGCTTTCTAGAGCCCATATGTTCAAAAGTTGCAATATTTTCGAACTTACCACAGAAATTCGTATTCATAACCTGGTTTCATCAACATCGCTTTAAATAAGTAAGCAAATAATTTGAAAAATACAATAAAATAAAGTCTTAAAATTTGTAAGCTTTTATCTGTTCAAAAGAAAATATTAAATCTCTCCAAAAATGTTTACAGAAAATGTGCTTTTGAAAAAACTTTACAACTCAGCATAGGAGACACATTATGCCTATTCAAATCTTTTGCTCCAATTTAATTTCATATTTTATGTGTGCGTACTTTTATGAGATGCTTTTGGCATTAAATATAGTCTATGTAAATGTATATACTCCTTTAATATTTGTATTTTAATATTTCAGTTTCGACATATTTTCGTTCATTTTGACTAAAGAAAAAATAATATTTAATAATAAACCGAAAATTTTCGGGTTAAAAATTGATTTAGTTTGTTTACAAAAGAGATTAATTTAGAAAAAATAAATAAAAGAAAAGGAAATAAAATAAAAAGTATAAATAAATAAATAAAGTAAATGGTTTACGGATAATAAAGGATAATATTTTCCACCAAATAAAACCTATTTTAAGTGAAGCTGTTTACCACAAAAATCACATTCATTCTTGCCGAAAGTTTTACTTTGCAAACGATTTCGTTGGAATAATGCGTGTATAATTTTCTCTTATGTTATCCCCCAGGAGGAATAAAACTTCAGCAGAAAATGTTAAATGCCCACTTAAAGAAAGGACAATGGCGTTTACACAGAATTTCTAGACAAATGATCTTTTACCAACTGCTTTTAGTTTGCGTTTTTTAGTCTTTCGTTTTTCTTAAAACAGTTGGCAGTTTAAATATGCTAAACAAAAATACAAAACTTTGTTTTTCCAATTCTTTTCCTAGAAACTAAGGATGTAAAGAAAAAAACATTATATTAGGATTTCGTAAATTTGTAATTTAAAATAAAGCGTAAAAGCGCAATAGGTTAGTGATCTAAGAATGTGGTTGTTTTGGAAGTTATGATCTACGATTGGCAATTATTGTAGTTACCATTTTTTATAAAACCCAAAATATTTTTGAAAAGTTTTTTTTCTGTTTTTGATTATAGGTGAAAGTTGTTTCTGAAAACAAAAGCTCTTTTCAGAACTCATAAATTGTAATTTTCTAAACATTTACTCCGGCCCATGTTGCCAGGTTTGTTAGAGGATAATGCTCTTTGCTCTAATGTTTTCAATCTTTAAAATTGAGCAAATATCAAGATATATAACAAAGTAGATCGGGAATTGAATAACATTAATGAATGTAAACTAGTGTTGTAGCTTTCACGAAACTTTCATCCATATCTATATAATGAATTCTTGGATCTAACGTTTAACCGCCCATGTAATGTAACAAAATTCTGCTATTAGCAAAAGCAGGAAGATTTCGACAATTGGGAAATTGGTGATCTTAGTTCATTCTGTCAAAATTTTGGCACCAGTAACTTAGCGAGGAATAGTTTTTCTTTGCATACTTAAACAAAGAATACGGAAGTATCTATTTGCATAGAGTTACCTTGAGACAAAAGGGTACCAAAATAAAATTACTCACGCAAAAATTTAATACGACCATGCCATTTTCCGAATCATCGAAAACACCGAAAAGGCAGATTCAAACAGCGAAGCTCCAAAATCATTTCAAAAAGCCTTGCTTATTTTAATTGCAAACATTTTATTTGTGAACAATTATAAGATGGCAAGATATGATTAATTTTAAATCATTGCGATTTTTACGATCATTTTTCGGCAATTAAACTGGTAGGCTTTCCCTACCGGTCGATAATTTTTTGTTTGATTCCATTTTTGTTTAATTCCATCCTTCTTGAGATATAGCAGTCACAAGTAACGAGAAAAAACGTTCGATTGCCCAACTTCCTTTTGAACAATTGTTTCCAAAGTTGAATCAGCAGCCCTTTGACTCTTTAAGGTCAATATGGACCAAATTTTGTTTGATTCCGCCCGTTACCTCTTGAGATATAGCAGGCACGCATAACGGAGAAAACGTTCGATTGCTCCACTCCCCTTGGAGGAATTGGAGCCAAAAACTAATGAGCACCTGTTTACATAGGAGCATATATGCGTATCACATTTCGTTCGATTTCGGCGGCATTTATGCCAATGTAGTCGTACGTTCTTCTTAACATTCTTTCTTTTGCATGAAATCGCGATAATGCTTTGACGTTGAGACTATTTTTCAACTGTCTCTGAGCGTTACAGATAGAACTGTGTTGTGCTTACAATTTGGTCCAAGTGTTCAGAGCCGTGCCGCTTAAAAAATAATTATTACTAAAATGAATTTTAAAAGAAAGACAAGAAAAGTGGGGAATTTTAGTTATGTTTTATACAACTAGAACTGATAAGAAATCTCACTCAACGATGTAATCAATCTCAACTGAATGTAATCTCTGAGTGTCAATATAAATTTGAATTTATTAACTGTAACTATATTTCTGTACCTTAGAGCCAGAAGGACGTAAGTCACATTGTGATAATTTTATACGAGAGTGAAAAGACTTTTTTCTATCTCATGCAAAGGATGGGGCGTGCGCTCTTTCACTCAGATAAAAAATTGAAAAGGATTTTTTTTTTTTTTTTTAAATTACGTTGACATGACTCGATGCGGAACAAGCTCTGCATACAATGCAGTAATAAATGGAAAATCGCAATTTTTAGATTTACGTCAGTCTGGCTCGGAGGTACAGATTTATCAATTTGATTTTGATAAATATGAATAACGTTGGGGAGAAACCGTCTCTAATATCAAATTGGATGCTTCATCCCTAAAAGTAACTTTTGATCTACGCAATTTTTCATGCATACTTAACTAAATTTGCTTCCAGTCCCTAAAACGTTAGTTACCGGTTTTGATCATAAACATAGTTTATTTAAAAAAAAAAGGAAAAACCTTTTTTTTAAAAATAATTTACTCAATGTTTTTAGCTAAGTTCTTTTGACCTTCAAACAATTAATTTACTTTCGTAAATTACTCAACATTAAAGCATATTTTAGATTAGGAAATAATTTGAAAGAAGTTGATTTAGGAGAATATTCTAACTCAACGATGTCTTTTTACGCTAAACTAATTAAGAGGAATCTTCTTTAAAAACAAACTAAAATAAAACAAGATTTACTCTTGCGTGTAATAGCTCTGTTAATTAACTCCAGTTGTATTATTTATGCACCTGTTTTTTACTTCAGTCAATGTTGTTTTGTACAATTTAAAAACAAACCCTTGTTTTGGTTTTAACTGCCTCCTTTTTCAGAGAGCTGCCTTGCTGAAGCTCTCCTATTAAACTGTCATTTTTTCCTTTACTTTTCCAAACTTATGGTTTTCGCAAACTAATTTAAGTAGTTATGAAGGATAAGGGTTATAAATTTGTAAAAAGGGGGGTCCCTTTTCCGTTTCTTAAGCTTTGTTTATAATTTTCATTCGCAATCATTATAATGTGGAAAGTTTTTATTTCAATTTCAAAATGTCGGTGTAGATTATATTTTTAAAGAAAAACGCCTGAATCTTCTTTTTTTTTTTTTTTTGTGTGTGTATTATAACTTGCGATCATTACAGCAACTAGTGTAAAAACAAATAACACCGTATAGATTGTATAGATAACAATTACAACTTTAGACTTTTGTTTTGGGGTTACAAACACAACAAACTCTTTTTTTCAATGACGGAGGGTGAAAAAGACTTCGAAACCATCAGAGTGTTTTTTTTTTCTTTCTTAATGTATTAATCACCTTTTATGTTTTCTTTCTTCTTTCTTATATATTCAAACAATATTTGTGAGCTCGTTTGATTTAAGTTAGTGAAAAGATGCTTGAAAAAAGTTAATAGTGTAAATTCTAAAACAGTTTCAAATTTACCAAAAATTATTTAACTTTAGAACTTGAGCGATTTGTTCATTTTCTGTAGAAAAAATAATTGGCAATTTCCAAATGTTCAAACCCATGACTCATAATTGTGTAATAAAGCTCTTACTCACGTTTCTATTAGTACTATGTGCTATTTTTATGGAGTCTCTTAGGCTTCAATAGTGAGAGGTTTAAAAAAGTTTTATTTGTGTGTGTGGGGGGGGGACACCTTTAACGTTTACATTCAGAAATGTCTGTTATTCAGAATTTGTGCCAAGGAAACTGAAATTAGAGAGCAAACAGACTGGAACTTTAACACATCTCAGTATATAGAAATAGCTAAAGCATGAGTTACTCTAGATATCTAATTTGAAATTTCAAAATCATACTTTGTAAAAATGTCTTAGTGTTGAACTAGAGCAGCGATACGGTCGTGTCTCATTTGCCAATATTTGTACGCCTTAAAGAGCAACCTAAAAGCCTAATTTTCATATTTACCTTATTCTGATGTGAGGGATATTTAATTATGCTCTAGTATAATAATATTACCCGTTTCTTCCTGGGCTTTAAGTAACGTATCAATTCCTCAAAATCGAGTTTTCGCGTGTCAAAATAACGGTACTTGAATTCCTTGCGAAATTTCTGACACGATATCTGCCACCGTTCAAATCGTATTTGCCGAGGCAATGCCTCCTAATTGTTAGAGAATAACTGCCACAAGCTATTAGCAAAACTCCACTGGAATCAATTAGCATAATTTTAGCTAAGGGAACATGACTGATTCGCCGAAGAGAACGGGTCGCTTGCGATGTTGGCAGCAGCATTCAATTCGAGATATTCGGCCATCTTCGGGTATTCTCGCTAAATTTCGGTTTCCGAATTGCATAAATTAAAGCGTCGCCGCTGCCATGAAATGGGAGACGCATATTTGCTTTTACGTGAGCCGTCGCGTAAATTCTGTCTATATTTACCTTTGAGCGTTGTGTCCGGTCGAAAGTTTTAAACTCGAAACTTAAATGCGTGCATCAGTGCACTGTCAAAAGTTCTGTTAATAAAGAAATCGCATTTGGTTTAAATGAAATACCAGAAAAGATCTAAAAATAATTGAAAAGTGATTTTTGTGTATGTGTTTGGGGGGGGGAGTCAACGTTCTCACTGATATTAAATTGCTTGGTCGGTTTGATTACATGGTAATCCGAAAAAAGCAATTTGGTTTAAATCATTGAGACACACCCTATTCAACGAAGAGCTGCGCATCATATTAAGATGAATTTTGGAGTCCTGAATATGTAAGAAATTTAAATATATTTAAATTTTTTCTTCATAACATGGGATAACACGGGAAAAAGTAAGAAAATAACAAACCAAGAATCGTTGTTACTACTTACGTATTTTATTAAAATGAAGTTTCCATCTCTTTTCTTATAACCTTTTCTCTCACTATTTGGCTCCAAATCATACCGTAGGAAGATGATTGGTTGTCCCGGACGGTTCTTGAATGTAGTTGTCGATTCGTAACATTGAACATAACTAACCACATTGATCAGGTTCGCAGACGCATTATGCCCGCTGGCAGTAGGTTGAGCGCCACTAATTTGGTACAAACCGTATCTATACAGATTGAAGAATTGCTTAAAACATTCAGGATATTTTTAAAAGAATGTCCCGATTTTCAAAATAATTAGAAATACTATTTATAATTTGATCCGATTTGATCGAATTAATGATATAGCGGTGTTCGGTAGAAAAGGAAAATCTTGAGTTTCATACAGTTGCCTCCACTTCCAGCTACATTATCCGAACTGAAGACTCGTAAAACAGCAGCCGTAGAAGCAGTCAATATAAGTATGCTCCCAAAAGTTGGGGACGAATTCAACTACCGTGTAGACACATGCCATGTATCTAAAGCTATACGTTTTGCTTTTCTTAATATTATAAACAAAAACAAGCAGGTTTTATGGTCAATTTTGTATTAATATCGACCAAATAAAATTTAATTAACAATCAAAACTATTTTAAGTATCGCATTGATTAGTTTTTGATAATTTTTAATTGTGGCGAAAATAAGGTGTTTTTACTGAAAGTTGGCTTTCTTCTTCAGAAGGATCTCAACTGGGAAAAGCACTTTACAGAGAGATGAATGTTGCAGAAAGAGTATGCGTTTTTAAAACTTCTTTTTTTATTTTTCGTCATCACTAAAGAAGTCCGGTAATGAACTTTCATAACTCTTGAATCACGCAGAGCAGTTTCAGGTTCACTGTCTGATCCAAAAGTAGAACTATATTTTGTTGAGAATCACTCGATGTTATTCATTCTCCTTTTATTATGGCAGAAAATTAAACTGTAAATAAACTTTTGCGTTTTGCATAACACTGAATAAGTTCAAGTTCAAACAAAATTAAACTCGCTTAGTATTTATTCCTAAATAAGCAAAAAGACCTTGTTTTTCAGTTCAATTTCTCCTGGATTGCTATATATCTGTTAAAAGTAATTGAAAGCTATTGTGAAGAGATGAAAAGCCTATTAAATCATTGGATTGGTGTAGAAAATATACTGTCCACAGCCCATTCGGTGTTTGGGCAGAACTGTTAAATGGTCAAGCACTTTTTTTTTCTAAGAAAACTTGATTGTTTCATTGATTGTTTTCCGCACTTGATTGTTGTCCGCATTTCAAATCTTGTCATTCTTTTTGACACACGCAAACACCCTGTATTATCGTTGCTATGCTGTCATATATGAGCAAATTATTTAACTTAAAGATTCATCCGCGAAATCAAAACTCCATTTCAATATCTCCCTCACTTACAAAACGTCCATCCCTCTAAAATCAAAAGATAAGTCACGTTAATTGCATAACTTTTCGAAAATTACTCCCTTCAAGAGTCTCATGTCTTCGGAATTTCTCATTCCACGTCCCTTTTCCATGACGCTACTTAAGGTGGCGGGAAGATTTCGAAAGTGTTCGCAATCCGAATCCCCGGCGAGCGAACAGGAATGCTTAATTAACTAAAGAATGTGCGTTGTCGATTGGATTCCAATAGCCACTGTTGCTAATCTAGCCTTATAGCCGTCGCCCGATTAAATCATATACTTCGTTCGCTGGCTTTAGAATCTTCCGAGTTATAAATAGAACTTTTCTGTCATATTTGGATCGAAAATGGAATACCATTCCGGTTAAATTGTTTAGTTTAATATTTGATTTGCATAAAATCGGCGCAATTTGTCTTTCTGTAGGCTTCAGTTACAATAAAGCTTGAAATTATTGAAACATTAGTTGTCTTTTTGGCATTTTCTGGGGCCTCCAGGTAAGAACTTTAGAAAGGCCTTAGACACCATGCGTCTTCAGCCTACTCTGTAATGATCTTAAAGGCAACTTAAAGTTTTATACTTTTAAGAATAAGAACCTCATCAAAAATAAATAAATAAATAAATAAGTAAATAAAATAAATAAATAAATAAAAATAAAAAACTTTTTGCTTGATATTCATGCATTGTATATGATATGAGGCGGAAGGTGTCAACATTCATCTGGGGTTCACTGAAAATATTCTTTCGCTGATGTCTTTGTTGTGTGAATATTGACATTCTTGGTGAATATCGACATTTACCAGATTTCGGACTTTTACCAGTAACACATGTATTTAAATAATTTATTACTATTGTTATTATTATTATTTCATTTTATCTTATCTTTTATCTACCCAAAATCGGTTAAACATGGTGACATATTTCTTGTTTCTCAAAATTTCACCCTCTTTAAGAACGAAAGAAACTTAGATTTTTGTCAGAGGATTTTAACGCCTGCCTTTAAACTTTATGCAGGACAAATTAATTAAAACAAAATGCAACTGTTGAATTTTGAAGAAAAAATGGAGTAATTTTCACCCCCTAGAATTTTAAGTAAGTGCGTTGGCAACTTCTTTCTTTACCTCACGTTAAAAAAAAAAGGTACAATTTTATTTGTTTCTTTTCCCAATTTTTTTTAGCAGCGAAAATTTTTCAACCGGCGGAAGTTAAATAATTTAAAGTGGCTTAAAATATTGAAGCGTTTTAGAAAGAAAAAAAAATCTATTTTAGAGCGAGAGAGGAAACTAAAAAATGCTTTAAACAAGGAATGTTCCTTTTACTTTAGAATTAATTAGCTCTTAGTTATGCAACGAAAAACAGAGTGTACTTTGTTCGTAAGAGCTGTGATAATTAGCCAGTTGTGTCTGTCTTAAAGGAGAGAACTATTTTATTTTAGTAGGTGTTAGAATGTATATCCTTCAGGATTGCATTTCATCGGAATTCCCCCTCCCCCCTTTCTTACAACTCTCTAAGTTTTTTTTTTCTGTTTGATTTGATTATTTGCTTTTACTTGCTTGAAAGGTTTATTTATTCAAATTGTAATGGTTGCTTTTTTTCTTTGATAATGATTAGTACTAGCGTTTCCTTTGTAAATAGTAGGGTGATTATAAAATATTCAAGGTGCTCTCTTACGTTTTTCTTCTACTATAATGTTTTTTTTAAACGTATATTTATGTTTTTAAAATGAATTGCTAATTGTAGAAAAAGAGTGTGTTACCTGTCGTAAAAAGCTAATTTTCAGGTATAACATAAGATCAAGACTCAACAAAGGGCTAATTCTTCTTTGAGACGTATTTCTGAAGCGTAAACTAAGTACTTGATGTGTTTAATTACCTGAATAATGTTTTTACACTAAATTTTTTGTTGAAAATTTTGCATATGCTATGTTTTGCCACTAGCGATGTGAAAATGAATGTTAAAAATATGTAAGCATGTGAATCTATTTATCTAAAGATGCAGATTATACCAGTTGAAATTCTAAACCTAAGGCGGGATATATACATACATAACATTAATATTACTGGAGTTTTTTTTTTTTTCAAAGCATGAAAATGGTTTTATCAGTTTTGTTTTAAAGAAGTGAAATTCATTTTGGAGAAGTGAAAACACGCGTGACTCGTTTTGAGGCGTATTCCGATTTTTAATGCGTGAAATACGCTTGTTGGAGGCGGTTATATATATATATATATATATATATAATGTATATAAATTAACTCTTAAAACGTTGAATCGACTTCTACTTGTCATCACGGGGCGCAATTTTCATAAATTTCAAGATTAACATGTTAGTTTTTTTGGGAAAAAAAAAATTCTAGTTACATGACCCGGCGTTCCACGATCTACCTCAAAAATACGTATATTAGACGTTTCAAGCATTTTATGTTGTTATATAAATTTTCCCATTTTCATAGCGTTTTTTATTGCTGCTCCACTCCTATTAGTCATAACATGATGTTATATAGCGTATAGCCTTCCTAAATTAATGGACTATTCAACACAAAAATAATTTTTCAATTCGAACCAGTAATTCCTGAGATTAGTGCGTTCAAACAAACTCTTCAGCTTTACATTATTAATATAGATTATAGATGTTATAATTTTAGTTATGTTTTATGCATTTATTTCCTGTATTCTATGCATTTTTTTCTTACAATTGAACACTACTGATTCATTGAATTATTGATTCATTAAAAGTGCTATTCTGAAGTTCGCTTGATTTTTCTAGCGAATTGTTAGACATAAATTTTCAAACCTTTTGCGAGGGTTGAAAAACACATCTTTCTCTAAATTGTAAGAACAGCAAGGGGTCAAAAAAAAAAGAGAGAGAGAGAGAGCGAATAGTTTTAGATAGAGAGTAGCAAAGGTTTTTTTTATCATCTTTGATGCTTATATTGCGTGATGCAAGTTAGATCGTGGAAAACTTTTGGTTTTCTAAGTGCGAAAAGTTTTAAGCAAAACTCTGTTTAGTAATAGAAACAGACATTTAATGTATTTACTTATATTTTTGTTTTGAGCTGTTACTTTCGACTTCTGTTTTTGTCTTCAGGTTCTCTTCTACTTCTTGCAACTAATTCGCACATGTCCCCTTCCGTGTTTACCCAAAAGTGTTTATTAATTTTTTTTAAAGGGGTGGGGGATGAGAGCTCTTTACTTACTAAGCCCATTTATAATTATCATCTTTATTTTCTAAATTATCTTTGTAACTTCTTTACTGAGAAAGCATGCGAAAGCGTAGTTAATCTTTTCACAACACTTCACACATTACGCTTTCATAATATAGCGACATAATTACAAACGTATCTTTTTCCAGGGGGAAAAAAATGTGCTTGTAGTATTTGGAATTTTTCAGTGAATTTAAAAGGCTAGCACATTGCACAGTAAATACGTGAGCAAATCGTATTCACGTATTTTTGTTCTATGAGTTTTTACCTGTTGTTTTTATTAATTCTAAGTAATCTACCAACAGTTAGATCTGATCCATGAGTTCATGTATTCGTCCAAAGGCAATCACTACAAGTGGAGATGATGTTAGGTCTTCCAAATCTAGATCCAAGCAGTCTAGTGTATTCTCTGGGGAGGCTAGCTCTAGTTTTTACATCGTTGTTCTAGACGTGGTTTGCAAAATACTTTAACAAGTTTGTACCGTATCACTCTACAGTTTATAAATATGTGAATTCAGTTAATTACTTATTGGAAAAGTTTTACTGCCCTCACAGAGACATTTCTACAATTGTAATACAGTCGAGTACCGACTTACGCGAGGGGTGCGTTCCCGCACTCCTCGCGTAAGTCGAAATTTCGCGTTTAAAAAAAAATATATGTACATATGTTTTTTAGAACCATACCGAATTCCTTTAGACACTTATAATCACCCCTCAAACTGCTTTAAAGCATTCTTCAACTATACACTACGGTTTCTTACATAAAGTACTGAGTTTTACTGTGTTTAGAAAATAAAAAGGGTTTTATTCAACATGAAATACTTTAAGATGCACAAAATGAATGATCAATGGGAGGGAAAGACATAAAATAAAACAGCACGGTAAGCACAGTATGTAATAATAATAAAATGCTGCACTATAATAGTACTGTACAGTAGATACAGTAACATAGTTTAGATACAGTAACATAGTTATGAGTTAAAAAAGGAAGATAATGATGATTTATGCTCTATGATCATTTGTGGCTCATTTTGTGACAACAGCCCCTCTTCCAAATCTCTTTAATCCATAATGCAAGAGCAGCTTCCATTTTCAATTTATTTACTTTGCTATGATCTGCAAGCTTAAATATTGAGACTAAGTTCTGAACTTTTACGGATATCGTTTTGTTTTGACTTTTAATTGTACGCATGGAAGATCCACTCATAATTATTGTTGCACTACCATCGACGTTTTGTAATTGTTCAATCATCTCGAGAATCTTAGCCCCCACCCCTTTTTTTATACCAGAACCTTTCTTTTTCTTCTCAGCTTCACAAAGTTTAGATGAAGGTGTCAGTAAGAAATTAATATATTTCATCAACTTTAATATATAGAATGAAAAAAATAAATAAATGAAGGATGCTGAGCGGTTATTTGATGCACTAACAACTCGATGCGTAGTGCTGGAAAAAAAAAATCTTTACTTTTGGTTGGCAATTAAATCTTTACATAACTTTTTATTGTCATGATTTTACTTGGCATACTCCCTTGTGAATAGACCGAATAACAAATATTCAGCCGCAATCTGACCGAATATTCGGTATTCGGCCAAATAACTAGGAAGCATGCCAAATAAAATCATGATAAGAAGTTTGCATGTAAAGTTTTTAATTGTCAACTAATTGTAAAGATTTTTTTTTTTTGCCTGCACTGTAGTTTGATGTGGAAACTTTTGCTCTCAGTGATGCTTAAAGGAATGTAATAACATTCACGAAACAATATTTAGTAGCCAATAACGAAACCGATAGTTCCTTCTAAAAAATCGTGTTGTGGACGAAAAAATCGCTTTAGCTCTAAAATTCGTAACTCGTAAAAAAATCGCGTTACTGCCATTTCGCGTGAGTCGAATCGCGTTGTAGCGGAAGCCGACTGTATTTCGAATTCCGAAACCGAATACCAATGTTCTCGGACTTCCGACAAAATTGTGGAAGTTGTAATCCTTTATCAATACCTTAACTTCGGAAGAAAAAAGTTTACATCACTTATTGTTAAAACCAGTATTCATCCGAGTTATTTTGCTGTTGTATTGGAAGCGAAATAGTTGACAAAGAATACGAAATGTAAACAACAATTTATCAATAACACAAGCAGCGATAAAATCTTACAAACAGTTACTACTGTTTTTGAGAAATCGAAAACTTGTACAACAAATATTGTTTCAGTATTTCCTAGATTTATTATTCAAGACTTCAAAGGTTGTGAAACTTTAAAGGACTGCTCGTGAAACGTTCGAGAATTACGCTGAAGTATTTTTCCAATAATGTTCGGGACATTTTCCGCGCTTTCAACTTCTAACTGTTTCCGTCACGTTTCTCTTGCAGATTCGTCTTCAACAATCCTTTTCCTAATTGCTTTGTTTCTTCAAATCGATGCCGAGTCTGAAGATTGCTTTCAAATCGGTGCATTGAAACCGTGCAGATAAGTCGCTTAATTGCATAATTTCCTTGCTATGTTCCTTTCACGATTCCTTGATATTTCTTGCGCCTGTCCTTGTATCTCTTTATGATCTGCTGGATGGAAGTTGGGGATGTTTATTACGTTCAGAATAAATCAGAGCCTTTCTGTTCAATTCGTGATTTCTTAATTGAGTTGAGAATGTCCGTCGTCAATCGAAACAAAGTATAGTTTTAATCCTGAATCTTCAGACTGTTGGATTAAGTTTTTGCCCCTCGTATCAACGATCTCGGTGGTTTATCAACAGACAAGAATGAGAAAGAACTGTGTTATTTATTTGTCCGTTATTTATATGGAGGGTTATTTGAAATTTGTATGCACTATATACTTAACATCTTAGTACAGATTTGCAATATTTTCCTCTTTGGAATACAGTGGACCCTCGTTTTACGCAGGTTTATTTTAAGCGGTTTCAATTATACGCGGTTCAAGATTTGACACCTTTATTTTATTTTACGCGGATGAGTTTCGGTTTTACGCGGATGCGGCAGTGCAAACAGATAAAACATTTTCCTCTCTTTCAAAATCCAAACTCCTAAAGATTGCAGATTACACGCAATAAACTGCATTTTTGCGCGGTAATAACCGAACTTGGGCCCCCTTGAGACATGTTATGCGATTGGTTGCAGAGCTCTTTCCAGAAGAAAAGTTATTAAATTCACACAGTTCAGAACTCAATGGAAGAAGAGCTTTTAGGAGTGACAAAGGAATCCAAAACCAACGAGGATACCGACTTTGGTGACACACAACCAAAAACGTTCACATTGAAAATTTTGAGCCATTTCTAGATAATAGAAATGATCTTTCTGATTTGTTAGTGAATGAAGATTCTATCGTGGAAATTACGCAAGTGATCATGGATACGTTAATGCTCTGCAAAGAATAACAGAGAAAAATTCTTAATGACTTCCAAAAGACTATCATAGCCAGCTTTTCTTTATAAACAGAACACGAAATTAGTTTATGTTTTCTTTATGCATGTTGGGCATTAAAATCGATGTAAGTACACATTAAACTTATTATACAATTTGTCATCACTAGAATGAGGTTTTTTTTTTTTTTTTTTTTTAAACTGCGGAACCTAACCCCTATTTTAACACTACTATTAGCTCTCAGTTTACGCGGTTTCGATTTACGCGGTATTTACGTGGAACGTAACCCTCGCGTAAAACGAGGTCTACTGTAGTGTAAAAATTATACACTAATCAAAACTGTATCTCGGCTTGAAACCCATGTTTACTAGTTTTTTGCCTGAGCTCGAGGGAAAATTAATATATATTTCTTAGTTGTACCCAGTGGCGTACACAGCACTTTTGGGGCCCGTCACAAAGGACTTTTCCGGGCCCCCTCCATATTATTTACCCCTATATTTCACCCCCACTTTTAAAATTATGGGGTCCCCTTTATTCTCGGGCCCGGGCCAACATGTGTCCCTTCTCCCCCCCCCCGTGCACGCCTCTGGTTGTACCCCACAATAGCGGTTATACTTTTAGGCCATTTTGTTTATACTTGTTGCCATACTTGTTTTGCGCTGTGTTCTATTAGTACTCCGCTAAATATCTCCTTCACATTTTAACAAAATGGTTGGTGACGATTTTTTTTTCCTTAGATCCATTGCATCGTGCTGTTTTAGTTTGGAAATTTTACTTTACATTGAGGCCATTACCACGGTCTTTTGGGTCTAATAGCTGTATTGACGAATTTTTAATTTTCTGTTATTTTCGAGACATCTTGACACCAAAAAAAAAACCTTTTAAAACAGCAAAATAGCTCTCCAAACAATATGTTCCAAAATTATTTCTTTCTCGTTATGTGAATGCTGCGAAACTGAAGACAGAGGAAATAACAACAGATCGATAAAATTGCGGGATTAATTATAAGAAATTTTTGGGTCTCGCAACAGGTAGCTCCACTGCATAATTTCATCCGATTGAAGTAAGTTGTAACAACGTTTCTCATAAGAGTAAAACATCCATCAACATCGCCCTAAAACGAAGCCCGCCACTGCAATTCTTTGAAAAATGTGATGAAACAATGTAACCCCCGCATATTCGAAGCAACTAGATATTTTTATTCAACTATTTTCATGTGTATTTTGTAAGGAAATGTAAGTTGTTTGGAATAAGTATTCCGTTCAACTCATTAGTATTTCAAAGGAAGAAATTAATCTGCTTGCGTATGATATTCTCAAAAATATGATTGCGTCAAAGACAAAACTTTGGCAGTCTCTAGGATAAGTTTGTTGCGGCCTTCCGCCTAAACAGATTAGGAATTTTGGAATGCGAATCAGCATTCCGAAGGTACCAGACTTTTGTTTTCCGGTTTCCATGGTTACGAATCGGATATGCCGCTCTTGTCTTGGAGAAAATGATGTTATTTCATGGTATTGGTGTTGAGCCAATAAATGCTTGCCAATGAAATTCGAAGGACGAGGTTTTGTTGTTCTTGGTCTCAGAGAGAAAGAGCAACTCATCTCATATATTTTCTGGCGATTTCATTTTTGTGCTATAGAATTGGAGTCAATTATGTATATTTTTGTTCAGATGCGGTTTTGCCTTGGTTATCAACTTGGTTTCGGAAGTAATTTCTTGTATTTTCACGTTTTCTCTTTGCTCTAAGTACTTTTCTGTTTGGTGTAAAATTATAGAACAATCAAACCATCAGCTGTGCAATTTTGATAACTCTTGAGAAATATTTACAGTAAAATCAGACCGTTTTGAATCTTTTTTGAACTGTAAAGTCTATTCGCAAAAATTTCCGCAATAAAAACTTAAAGCTACACAACTTCTATTTTTAACTGCCGCTGTCAAGTTTAATTAATGTTACTGCATGTTTTCCCTACTGGCATGAAACTGAGGAAAACTTCTAAAGTTTGTTAATTTAGTTACAAAAATTATTCAAACCATTTAAAAGGAGTTGATTCAAAGTTATCAAAACTTTGTTACAAGTTGTATTTTGTACTTACAAGTTAACTTTGTACAAAGTTAACTTGATTCAAAGTTATTCTTCAACTTAGGGGAAACTGTGAACCTACCATGTGAAAACTGTGTTTCAAAATAAATTATTTTAATCAAAATAGTGCAACTTAAAGCAAAAAAAAAAAAAAAAAAGAGGGAAAATTTTAAATGTTTGAAAGCTCTCCGTTTTTGATTCATAATATCGCAATACCTGTACATTTTATTGTTGCATAAAATTACTAGCGCAGGCAGAATTTGTCTTTCCCTCCTTACAGCCCTTTGGGGCTGTCAAAAAATGATGTTATCCCCCCCCCCCCCCGCGCCAATTTGGACCTCCTCCCTCCCTTTCACCGTAATCCCTCTTTTTGTCAAATGTCACAATATTCTTTATAGACATACCCTTATAAAAATGCGTGATATGACACTTCTTGTTATCCCCCCCCTCCTTCACCCTTATCACAAACTCACAATTTCACAAGCCTCCCTCCTTCCCCCTCAAAATGTGACATTATTTGTGGACAGTCTCTCACATGTATATAAACTACCGGTGTTATAGGATTGGCTTATATTTAAACCCAGGACCCTGAGGTGGGAGTTGACCCCAAAATTTCCTTGTTGCGCCGCTGCATAGAATATTACAATGTAGGATGAAAGATTTCAACAACTTCAAATTATCATTCAAGATTAGCTTCACTTCAGGAAAACTGGATTTGACTTTTTGCTGTGAACGGTATTATCGCCAATTTATTTTGTAAAATATGAGATAGAAAACTGAAGTTATCTTTGCCAGCAGAATCCTGCATTGGGCCTTTAGTAAGTTTCTTTCTGAGTCAAACATATCGCAAAAAATATGAAGAGGTCAAAGTTAACCGTATTGGTTCAAAAGTACCATAAACGACTGTTCCCCTCACAAAAATAACCATCTAAGAAGCGGATCCCATAAATAAGTATTCACTTTTTTATTTTAAAAATTTGAATAATTATTTAAATGTTAAATAAAATAAAAATATTATTTGTTTAATATTTAAATATTTATTAAATATAGATATTTAAAAAAGTTTATTTACGTAATCTTATTTGAAAACTTATAAATTTAAATAACTTAAAGATATTTTCCTTAAATACTCGATTTCAGTTACATCATTTGCACTTAATAATCCTAAATTTTCACATTGTGAAATCTGCGAGCGCTCTTTTAAAAATGTAACTGTAATCAGCGGAGTTGAAAATTGTCCATTCAACGAAAATTACACGCTGTTAGAATAATTCAGTCAAACCATATCTTAAACTTTTTAATCGCTTTTACAAATCCATTTGATCCTTCTTTTTTACCCCTACGTCCGACATCTCAACCTGGTCATACACTTCCTGGATTCTTCAGACGAATCCAGTGTCAAACACATAACTTTTAATAAGCAATAAAAAATGTATTTAAGCATCAAACAAAACTTTCTCTTGTACAGTGACATTTTTGGAAGCTGATTTAATTAGCCTTTAAGACACGGCGTAGTTAATTAACTGTCAAATTCATGTTCTAACAGCTGCGTATATTTTGCATACTTCTTGGAAAGTATCCGAGAAGCTTCCTAATTTTCATCATGAGGATTTTTTTCCCCACTGAAGGGAATTTATGGCCACATCCGAAAATACGACATTGTGACTTACGTTTTTGGGTAAAAACTCGCGCGAACTTAAGCCTTAGATTTTTCAAAAGGAGATTTTCATTTTGCTTTTTATTTCTTACGTAATTAGCTCCCATTTTTAAAACTGTATTATTTTAAGTAGATATCTTGTGTATATATTTTCCTCGAATGTTGTCATCACTTTTGAGCGCCGATTATCCGGATTTCAAGTAAACGGATGTCCAATTAACCGGATTAGTGAAAAATGCAACCCGTTTACAATGTTTGTTTTTTATATTTTTAGTATGTACCGTACCCCCCCTCACCTCAGTTCAGTTATTTATGTACCGCACAGTGCATTTGTTACTGTATGTGCTCATTACGTGCAATTATTGCCATGTTTACTTCTGAATAGCTCTCTACCAATTTTGTAGGAAATAATATTAAAAAATGAAAGAATATAATAATTTGTAAACATATGCAGTCAATTCGCGACAACTAGAATATCAAGAAACCGACGAAAAACTTGGACTTATCGGAAGTTTGACTTACCGCTCGGTTTTCGACTTTTTAATATCAAAAATCATCGAATATTTTAACTAATATGTGCATATAACAGACAAAATTATAGAACTTAATAGTTTTTAAACACAATATGCCCAGTTTAATCAAAAATATTGTGAGAAAAAAAAATCAAAAGCATGGTTTTTTGAATACTATTCTGCTTGAACCCCTTGAAAAGAGCAGATTCTTCATTAAATGTGCACATCTTCATTTATTTCAAATTCGGATTGGATTCTAGCGCTTTAGAAGTTTCTCTTTTGCTTTTAATATCATTGACTAAGTACTTGCTTAGGACATCTTTTAGTAAAGAAAACTCACTCTGAGGAAATTATCAGCAAATGACCGAACTAAAGAATGAAGGGGATAGGGGAATGCATCTTAACTTAGGTCAGCCTTTGAATAAAGGTATACAATCAGTTGACTTGACAACTTGACAGCTTAAAATCAAATTCGTAGTCCAGCAACATATCAAAGTCAAAGTGTAAACAGTACAGTACAACAAAAGAAAACAAGCTAACTCATTTCCACACATATAACTCCTTTATCGCACATTGACTCAACAGGTGCTATTCTTGATTTAGAGGTCTATTGTGCAGGAATTGCAAGTGAAGGTAAATTAATTTTTCTCTCATAGTCACTTGTTTCTTTCTTTTTTCGTTCCTCCGAAATATATTTCGAGTCATCTTTTAAAAAACTTCGATTTAAAGGAAGTTAACTTCGAGATATTGAGAACAATTAGCATGGAATTAAAGACAAAGAGGTCGGGACTTGAAAAACACTTCGAGTTATAGTAATATTCGAGTTATCGAACTTCGAGTTATTGCGAATTGACTGTATATATATATATATATATATATATATATATATATATATATATATATATATATGCCATTATTTGTAACATGTTAAAATATGCATTAGCACAACTGCAGTCAAAAGCATAGAAAAACGAGAGCTTAAGTTATATACAAAAACAACTGCAAGATCCGTTTTTTTACGTTGTCCAATTATCCGGATTTTTCGTTAACCGGATTTGCCATAGTTAATAATGGTTTGAATCATCATATTTTTCGCATCTAAATTTTATTATCTTTTCAAACTAATGGAGAAATAGAATTTTTTGTTCCGAGATTGAAATAATACACAATAGATAGCAGAAAAACTGTTAATTACGAGGTAAATTACATCATTGATTGAATATAAAAACTTATTTGTTTTAAAATAGCATCATTACTTTCTAGTCCCCTCAGTGATGGATTTACCTTGTCGCAAATTTTGCACTTTTAGAAGAACCCTGAAAGGATCCGAAAAGGCACAGGAAGTATTTGTTCCGTTCTTTTCTAAAATGGCCCTAAACCAAAAAAATCCCCCCCCCCACTGGTGCCCTTAGCCAGGGCCGTATTTAAGACTTGGGTTCTTCTATTCAAACCACTTAGAAATTTTTCAAAACTGTTCAAAAAAAAAATATTGAGCACATAGATTTCACGAGAACTGTGTTTGGTAAAACCATCTCCGAAACAAAGATCTGGTTACAGCCCTTCCCTTAGTGTAGGGGAAGGTTGCCATCAATGAACCGGTTCTATGACTAGACCACGAAGATAGTTCCCGTACTAGAGTTTGTGCAGACGCGTAATCAGTTTTAGTACCATCTTTTGTCTGAAAACAATCTACTGCAGAGTCGTCAAGCAGCCAAAATTATTTCATCACATTGTTAATCGGTCAGAAAAGATTTCAACCATTATCTTACTAATTATTAAGATTTTCATTTAGTTATAACATGCTTTAAATATCACTGATCAATTAATAGTGAGCATTCACTTAAAAGAGTGCCTTTTCAAGTACAATTCCCCGTACTTCATATTTCATTTAGATTCGTCACAGCAGTAACACATATAAAAATATTCAAAATAACGCAGTTGCTATCATTGGACCGCTAGCTGTTTGCATGAATGGACCACCTGACAAAGTGGTTCATTCATGGAAAATCTCTAATATTGTTGTAACTTCAGGTCAATTACCTTAGAAAATTGCTCAATTGTTTTAAAATAAATATGATAATGAAAAAAAAAAAATCTCAGTAACTCATGAAAACTCTTATACTTTATTATAATTTGAAGTCAATTTTTTAAATAAATTTTGTTAAAAATTTAAAACATATTAATACAGTTTCAAATACTTTTGCTGTTCCAGAAAAAAGTAAAAATTAGTAAAATGTGGCCAGAGGACAAGTGAGTTTACGTAACGTGCTACAGTAGCTTTCAGAAATGGTATGATAGCACGGACCTTAATGAAGTCTACCGACAAAAAGTCCTGAATGCAACTTTAAACAGTCGCATGGAAGATAAAAACCAGTTTGTTGTTACCTTAGTCACTTATTAGAAATTTAGGAGATAAGCCCTTCGAAATAGAAATGTGAATAGTGAATCATATTTTGAAACTAGAGAAGACGTTTTTTGAATTACTTCCGAAAAATTGGGGGCCTGTCAAGAGGCTGGGGGAAAAAAAAAAGTCTCATAGATTTAATTAAGACAAAAAGTCTTCTGTTAGTACTATATTCTCTGGTAGTTTGAGACTTCTGGTTTCAGTAATAAAATGATCAACATGTTCTTTGACATTTTAGAGAGCAAGTACAATCTTGCGTCGAACGAAAATTTTCAAAATGGATTCAACAAAACTCCCAACAGTTCAAAAGAGGTTGAAAAGATAGTAAGAACGGTGTTGCACAGGTTGGGGAAATATCAAGTGGCGAATGAGGTAAACAGAAGTTTGAGAATAAGGTCCATCGATGGAAACTCGATGGTCCATCCAAAGCAACCGGTAGTCATGAATGACCACATACTAAAATATTTATTTTAAATTTTCATTTTTTATTGTGTATTTATCATGAAAGTAAATATTATTATTAAAAGAGAAATATACTGAGAAATTGTTCCCATAATTAAGGTAAAATTTGAGTTGGATTTCCTTTCTAAAAAAATCGAAAACTGTTATGTGGTTCATTGACGGTAACCTTCCCCTATCTATAGCTCTCAGATCAATCTATTGTAACGAGGTAAAATTTTGTTATGAACTGCTAGTTTAATCATATCCTGCCGAATTAATGCAGGAGATTTATTTCCTTAAATACTGATAAGTCGATTTTCAAAACGAATACCGTTTGACGATGGAGAGAACCGTTACACGTTTGCATTAATCATCTTATCTTGCCTTTCCACCTTTCGATAAATTACGTTAAATTTGATTTTAAACTTTCAACTGTAAAGGTTCTTAGTTGGAGAGTTACTCATAATTTCCTGATATTTATGGACAGTAAGATATTTTAAATGCCAATCGCAAATAGAAAGAAAGGGAAAGTTACGCTTCACGAATTGTTTCTGATGCCTCTTTCCACATTTAATTTTGAGCTACTCTACATGCTATTATGTTGCCGTGCTAAGCACAAAAGTCTATCTACACTTTTTATCAAGATTGAGTTCGCAAAGTTCGTGATTTTTTGATTAAATAAAAATTTTTTTTAATCGGATTTTTTTGTTAAAATCAGATTTTTTTTTAATTTTTATTAAATTTATAGTTTTTTATTACTTTACATTTATAAACATAATGTATGTCATACAGTATATCAATCTATTCAGCTTACTTTTCTGACTAAAATATGTTCTCAAACTATTCAATACATTTTTAACTGACTTCAAAAAGGAGGCGGTTATCAGTTCATACCGTATGTATGTTTTTTTTTTGTTTGTCCACTCATAGCGTCTCACCTAGTGAACCGATTTTGATGATTCTTTTTTTAATGGATAGAGGATGGCTCAACTTAGGTCCCATTACTTTGTTTGACCATATTTGTTCTTTAGAAAGAAGTTATGGGTAAAAAAACAGTAAATTTATCTATTAAATGATTAAAATGATATTGTAGCGAAGTTCGCACTTTTCATCCGTGGATAACGGTGGCTCAGTGGTAGAATTCTCGTCTCCCACACGAGCAACCCGGGTTCAAATCCCGACTTGGACAAAGTGAATTTTACTAAAATTTCGTTTCTACTGTTTCCCGAATTTTCTCGAATGTTCTATTAATTTCTGTATCTTTTCAAGTCTGGAAAGTTCCAGCACTATTTCAAGTTGTATATAAATAGATGTAACGTTCATTCGTGGTTCTGAATAAAGATCTCGAGTTGAGACTAACGAGTATTCGCTTCATTTGGCTTTCACATTGTCTTCACTATCTTCATCTACGCGACAATATGAAACTCATTGTTATAAAAGTTTGGTGCCATATAACTGTAACATTAATAGTAATTGTAATGATAATTTTGAATAAAGGCTTTTCTAAAGCAATACAGTGATATAGAGCCGCACTTCTTACCGTAAACCGGGTTACTTTGATACAGGTTTCGCATATTTTGTATTGTACAGGGTGGCGACAGATCAGGGAAATCAGGCAGATCAGGGAAAAGTCAGGGAACTTTATCACTCAGGAAAAAATCAGGGAAATATCAGGGAATTTTGAAAAAATAACAAAAATTCAGGGAAAATTGATCAAAGAAGGGAAAAAAAATGAAGTACTTTGTTTCCCTACGAGTTTTCCGCCAGTTATTTGTTTTAAAAAAGTTAAATTACTGAGGTGAGATTACACAGTGCCGCATATTTATGCATCGTTTTTCCTCGAGGTCAAAGTATTCAATCTTAGGATGAGCTTCCTAAGATTACTTCTGTGTCTGTAAAGTTGTTTATTTTACCTTGCTTGAATTTTTCTTCCACGCATTCCATTTTAAAATAAACAACCCTACAGGCAAAGAGGAAGCCGTCATTAATGACTTTGCTCCCTTACCTTTGCTTATTGTCTTGAAGTAATTAGCATACTGTTATCACGAGAAAAAATCTTTGTTTTTTAAATTAATGTTGAAAAAATCATAAAAGTTATCACTTGGCGTTTTTAATTTAATTGCTAAAATTAAATTTTGACTGAAAAAATCAATTTTTTTTTTTTTTTTTTTTTTACTTTTTTTTTTTTTTTTGCCATGGTATTATTTGCTACCACTTCAGATTACACGAAGGGTTGCTTTTCAGACTTTAAAACTGTTTTACTTTAAAACCATATACATATACATTTTGAAATTAATAATTGTTTTTGAATTTCAATGCTGTTTTTTACTAAAGTAAGCTAAGATTTTTGAAATTGAGTTGTATACATAAGTAAATATTTTTATTATTTTTTTAATAGTTAAAATGCTGTATTCATTCATTAAAACCTAAGTTCTTGATTAGAGAATAGCTCAATATGGCTGGTTGTTGAAAGATATCAATTTGTTTTACATAAATATGTATATTCTGCAGTGTGCAAGTAAAGACCTGTAAATGCACTTTTTTTTTGCATTTTTGTCATTTGTTGTACATTATTGTACATACTCGCTCAATTGATTTACGCTGAAAACGAGACGCGAAAAAAACGTCTAATTCCAACATTTTTCCTATTGTTAGTACTGAATCCACCACACATTTCTTCAAATACCTCGAAAACTAATTTCTGCAAATACTGCCGTTTACCTGCACACGGCAGTATCATTTACATAGGTAAAACTGCATTACTTCTATACTTTAAAACTATCCCTTGTTATTCTTGCAAAAACAATTATACTGCTTGAAAATTCAGTTCAAGATTATTTCCATTTAAATTTTTTAGTTTTATCATGATTAGATATGTATTTAAGAGTGGTTTTAATAATTTCTTAGAATTCCTATGTTAACTGGTTCCAGGAAGTAAAGTATTTGTTTTAGATTTTGTACAGTATTTCTCTGTCGATAATTGAATATACTATTTTTACTAAAAAAAAAAAAAAAAAAAGGAGCATCTGTTCAAAATATATTTTTAATTAGCAGCTTAAACTGTTCTAAACACTGCATTTTGTTTAATATGCAATCCTTTTCAGGTAGGCAAAGAAAAGAAACCGTTATCATTGGTAACGTAAATCAGGGAAATTTGGTGAATTTAATCAGGGAAATCAGGGAAAAGTCAGGGAACTTTTTTTTCCCAGTTTCTGTCGCCACCCTGTTGTAGCACCCTCATTTTTCAAGATATTTCAACAATTCTTGAACCAAACGATAGCTTAACATCTCAGCTTTAAATTGCCGTTTGAAATTCTTCGATATATTGAATAGGGAGGGACGGGAGTCATTTCTTTTTTAAATTAATCTTACCCCATCATCCGGGGTTACTTTGTAACAGCGTATTTTCTCCATCTAAAACGACTGTTTCGGTGGTTTGTAATAAAGTTACCCCATCCAAAAGATAGCCTGAGTTTTTTTTAATAACAAAATTCAATTTTTCAATTTTTTGGGTTTAAAAAGCTGGTTGTAAATGAAAAATGGTTCTTAAGTCACGTAGAGTATTTCCTACCACTCTAAGCATGCTCATCTAGCAGGAATCAGGTTTGAATCAAACTAAAAAGGGAGAAATTCATAGGAAACTTTTTTTATTATAAAACATCAGTTGAAAAAAGCTTGAAATCACATCAAGCGTGTTTTTTAAATGTAAAACCACAGCCATCGTAATGTTTTTCTTCATTTCGACAATAAAAAATATCAAGGTAACTACTTGATTAGAAGAAAATAAAACTTGAACTAGAACTTGAAAAGAATAGATTCAAAAGTTATAAACGCTCGAAAGGAAATTAAGAATAAGGCACAGAAATCACAAAGTTTTTAAAATAAATGAGGCACATGAGATCTTTCTCATATCGTGAACATTATCCAAGGTGCACTCACAGCAGTCTTTGATCTATGGCTTCAAGTCAACTGAAAACAGTGCATTCTCTCCAGGTATGATCCTTGGGATTCGAATCCTGCAGCAGATGCGGCGAGATTGAGAATTCCCCATGTATCAAAGTTACCCCTTCAACTTGTGTTGTTTTATGTTTTAATTCATAGTAAATCGTAAAATTGAGTTACAGAAATTTAAAAAAAGACAAAATCATCTTAAATACATGTGTAATCAGAAAATAACTCGCCTGAATTCAAAAGGTTGCTCAGTTGGTGGCACCAGAAGAGGTTAGGACAACAAACTGAAAACAGCTGATATCACGGATAACACATAAATCAGTGTTGCAAAAACCATTTTACTGTTTCAATCAATTGGCGATGTCAGCGCACTCTAAAAAGTGATTCTTGGAATCCTGAGACCACCAGGGGGTCGCCAATTGTAAAATTAAGCCCGCCATAACTGTTCAAAAATAAAAAACAGGTTTTTATAAAGTTGACCCGTCAGTCTAAAGTAACCCCGGTTTACGGTACTACATAACTTCTTACTTTTACTGAAATATCTACATTTACACTTAAAAGAATGAAAAAAAAAAATTTGAAAAAAAAAAAAAAAAAAAAAAAAATAGAACCTACTTTAAAATTGCTCTAAAAAGTGAAAAATAATTTTATTCTTTAAACACCATCGATAATACTTTTAAACATAATTTTTGAAGTTGGCGCAAAAACGATCGATAAAATCATTCACAGCCATAACTCAACTACATGTATAAATTTAACCACGTCTAGTTTCTTCACTACCACATGCATTACGCATTGATGACAGCATATTTGAGTAACGATATAAATGTTTCGTTCCTAAGTTTGGATGATTTTTTGATAAAAATATGAACGAAGCATGGTTACAATGGATTTTACTTTTTGTTTTTGCGCCAACTTCAAAAATTATGTTTAAAAGTATTATCGATGGTGTTTAAAGATTAAAATTATTTTTCACTTTTAAGAGCAATTTTGAAGTCGGTTCCATTTTTTTTTTCAAATTTTTTTTAAAGATTTATAATACTTCGATAAGAACTGATTTTGCTTTATGCTTTACTTAAAAATATGGTTTCAATTCTTATGTACGTTTTAGTGTAAAAGAATATGTTGAGCAATTATTTTTCTTAATTATAACAGTGATGGTGTATGAGAAAAACTGAAAATTTTTATTTGGTTCTATACTGCATTGAACTGTAATTTTAGAGTAAAAGAAATATTGCAAGAAGGAAAATTTATAAAAATAAAATAAACTGCTTTTAATTAAGGATTTTGATTTAAAAAAATCACTTGATTCAAATTAATTGATTTAAATCAATGATTTAAAAAAAATCAATTGATTTAAATCATGATTTAAATCAAGCTGATTTAAATTAACGAACCCTGGTCACTAGATAGTTTTTTGATACATATTTCACCTAAGTACAATGTTTTATGGTTTTTTGTCAGTAGGAAATATTTTTAAAAAAATTCTGAAAATGTTGCGTTCGAATTAAACATGGAGGCGCAAAACTTTAAACGATAATTTCTCATTTTGAACTCAGCTGCATATACGACTTTTGTGCTTAGCACGGCATTACAAAAGACTGCTACATTTCTTGACGATGATGAAATAAGCTGAGAGCAAACGAAGGAAGTACACTCTGTTCACGGAATGGCACGGTTAATGCATATACCGAAAGTAAACAAAAAAGTACCCAGAAGGTTTGCCGCTATGCCATTTTTTGAGATTTTCTCTTGAAAAAAAAATTAACAAATAGGATTCGCATTCGACGTATACTTGACGCCAATTTGCTCTTGTCCAAACCGAGCACGCAATTCTTTGTTTACATCTAGTCTATCTTTCCTGTGAATGAAGTATAATATAGTTCCCATCGCATTATCATCATTTTGAGTGAAACTAAGAACTTTACTGTCGATATTAGTTTGCTAAATCCACACGCTTACAGAGCGTTTTTTCGTTTCTCCGTAATATTCGCAATTGTCAAATATTTTGAATTTTAGTAGCGCCACAATACAAAGTAATACATTCACTTAAAATCAAATGCACCAGCCAATTAGAGCTCCTAAATAGCAGAATTTTACCCGAATAATTTAACGCAAACCGAATGGGTTTTTTGGCCCTTTTACATGACTAAAATCTTTTAATACTGTTTCTACACATACTAAATGAAATTATTTTTCTGTTGTACAATTTACGAATAATACGTATTTGACAGTGAAGAAAAAAATCTTCTCAGTTAAATCAGAGCTTTAGAATACATTTCCTAACGCCTAATTCATTCTAAAATTCTCTGATTAAATTAGTTTTTAGCTGTTTAAATCAAGAAATGGTGCAAATATTGTTTGGATGATGCAAATAATTTGCCAAATCCGTAACATATCTGGTTCTATCAGGATAAGGTCTTTTAAGTAAATTTATCGCACTAATTGCTAATTAAGTAGCAATAATGATTAAAATATTAATTATGTATGCGAAACTATGATATGCAATAAAAGCAGTTTTAGTAAATTATCCTAAATGGAGAGGTTTAAAAAAAATAATCCAATTAAACTTTGTAATGTAGCGGATATGAATAACAATTAAGAGTAAAATGAAACTCTTTTAAACATAATTAAATTTAGTAATTATCCCAAACTTATTCATTAAGATAAGAAAATATGGTTGATTTCACCTTGACCAAGTTGACCCAAATCCTAATTGCAATTTTTTATGTATCATGCTTAATTATCCCGTTGTATTTACCAGGTTTTTTCGCAATGAAACATCAATGGAAATTATATATTTGATTGACTTTTCAAAATTTGTATAAGTAGGAGTTAGGAGTACAGTAGTGTTGGTCTAAAATATTTTTGTCTGATCTGAACAGCTTTTTGTTTTGTACAGCCATATCCTGATAGTTATTCGACATTGAATTTTCTTTTGACCAGCACTATCATAGTAAAACGATAACTTTTAAGTGATGTTAGAAATATAACAAACTTTAAAAATAACGAAACTCCTTTGTGCATAAAAGTAAAAGAAAAGAAGCGACGTCAAATCGAACAAATTTGCGAAAAGCCAAAGGGAAAAAAAAGACTATTTTGACCGGATCTCGTTTTCTCCATAAGCTCAACTATATTGCTTTAAACAAGAAGTTCCGTCTAGAACTAAACGAGCCTACTTTCCCGTATACCATACTACTTTCTACCTGATCAATATTCTCAAAAAAAAAAAAAAAAAAAAAAGCATCACTTTTTAAACAAAGCAGCTAACGCACTTTTTTCCATTAAATTTATATATTTAAAGCATTCAAAACGAAAGAATAAAAATTAAAATCAATAGAAATTAAGTATGCCTCGCTCATCTAAAGAAGTAGATACGTAAAAAATAAATAAAAGAGCAAATAAAACAGCAGCACCTTTTAAACAAAGCAGCTAAATACGTTTTTTCTAGCAAAAAAAAAAAAAAAAAAAAAATCTTCAACCGCTTTCAGAAAGGGGAAAAAAAAAATTCAAATTAAAATCTCATTAAAATAATCACATCAAAAAAAAAATCGTTTGTTTTTCCCCTGTTGCCAAAATTTTTTTAAAGAATTTATTAATGTACTTTCAAAAATAAATAAAAACAATAAAATGTCAACTTAAAGAAAAAATTTTCATTGTCGGAAAAAAAAAATCTTCTGCGCATATCTTTATGTAGAAACGTAAAGGACTCCGAATTTCTTCGCCAAAAACTGAATACATAAATTAAAACTTTAACTTGAAAATAAAATCAAAACATATTTAAAACAATTATTTCACAGTAAAAACCATGGATGTGGAGTCAGAGTCAGAGTCCATCTGATTTTTGGACAAAAGAGTTAGATTCGAGAGCCGAAAGTTTTAAATTTTTAAATTCAAAGACTCGGAGTTGAAATCGGTCATTTCCCCCAAAAGTCCGCAAGTCTACTAATATTTGCAGAGACAGAGTAGGACTTATTATTTGATACAGAAGTTAGAGTCAGAGTCGAATATCCAAGAGTCGGAGTCAGCCATTTTTTCTCCGTGCATAAATTTTTGCCAAAGTTACGAAGTCAGATTCAAAGTCGGGAAATCGGAGTCCGAGTAATTTTCGGGCACAGGAGTCGGAATCGGAGTCAGGAGCGCCAAAATTATCGGAGTCATAGTCGGGAGTAGGTCGTCAAGAGCTATTGCCAACAAAGTTTGTTTGAAGTAAATCCGCCTTTAAGTTCGGAATCTATATTGACTTTCAGTTTCCCCGTAGGCGCTAATGTTAAAAGATTTGAACTGTTCAAAAGTGAACGAAAACTTGTTCAAATCAAAAAGATATTTTCGATACATGTTTTTCATCAAAAGCTTTTCCCTACAAAGTTTGTTTGGAGCCACTTCGCCTCTAGATTTATTTTTGATTTGAATTTCCCCGTAGGAGCTAATGTTAAATTTTTGAACTGTTCAATTGAACAAAAAATTGTTAAAATCAAAAAATGAATTATGGGAATGAGATGTCCTCGCCGAGCTCTTTCTAACAAAAAAAAAAAAAAAAAATGTTCGAATCGGACTATTCATTCAAAAGTTATTAGGGGGCGACAGACAGACAGACCGACAGACATTTTTCCCCATCTCAATACCCTACTTTCCAATTTTTAATTTTTCAATATTTATCTAACTATTTTATTTATTTATGACTTTTTTTTTGTTTTTTGGGATATTTTTAAGATGCATTAAACCTTCTTTCATGCTTTTTTCTTCTTTCTCTGACTTTTACTGGGAAAGTAGGCTAAAAAGGGCTTCCTTTTTTCTCCGAAGCAATGCAGTTCTCTGCTAATTTGTGCAGCAATAACGTTATAATATTTTAGTTTAATTGCCAACTTTTCTCCAATTTCAAATGCACGGAACAAATTGCTTTCGGAAGTTTCTAATTTTTCTTCCTCTCTCTCTCTTTTTTCACCCCCTTTGTCATTAAATTCTTAGTATTCTCATGAGCAAATTAATTTTTTTGTACTGGATCTAGATAAACATTTTTATGTCTACACTAGTGGTACCCGAACGGCTTTGCCCGTAATAGAAAAATTAAAAGGTCTTTTGGTTCGCCTGTATATTTACAAATAATGTATGATGAATTTTCTTGCCAATTGGCTTGTACTCATGTTACGGTTCCACGTTATGATAATTTCGTAATTTACTCGTCCATCTTATGCTAATTTTGTTCTTAAAATTGGAATAGAAAAGGAACCACATTGAATTTTCGAAAAATAGCATCGAGGTGCACACCCCCATGCTACAAACTAACTTTGTGCCAAATTTCATGAAAATCGACCGAACGGTCTAGGCGCTATGCGCGTCACAGAGATCCAAACATCCAGACATCCTCCGGGCATCCAGACAGAATGACTTTCAGCTTTATTATTAGTAAAGATTATTTCGGAAAATGAAGCATTAAGAATTGCACCTTGAAATGAACAAATAGGTCCTTTTTTAAAATTCATCTTGCATAGGATGATAACCAGGGCATAGTTTGTGTCAAAAGAAGTGTTAAAGCCCCATAGTCTTTAGAAATTATTTGCATACGTAAATAGTCTGGATTCTGTCAAATGATATTATGTCGTCAAAATACACATAAAATTCATATCAAACTTCCGAGATTTTCTACGCAAATTAAGCCCCAATAATATAAAATAAAACAATTGGAAGTAGCTAGAAGCAAAGGGGTGCAAAAGCCAAAATCAAATATTTGGAATTCAAACGGTGGAAGACTCTCATCTCTGTTTTGGTTCAAGAGACGGTAGTCCTTTTAGGTGCTGCTATAAAACGTGATTTAGAAAAATGTTTCTGTGATAACCTACTTAATTGAACTTGGCGTGGGTTTTACTCAAAACTTTAAAAAGTATACTTATATCCCTTTGCCTCTCGCTGCTTCAAGTTTTACTTTTAAGCTTTTATTTATACTTGAATTGGTGCAATGAGAAGCAAAGGGCTGTAGGTGCCGAAATTTGCGAAATACAAATCGGTTAGAGAACCGATTACGATGGCATGGACTCTGTTACGATGGCAAAAGATAGAACTAGTTTTCCCCGGTAGATGCTGCTATACCAGGACTTGGATTTTTTTTTTTTTTAATGAAAGCCTACCTAGGATCTAAACTTGAAATGTGTTTTTCTCAAAATTTGCATCCCTTTGCTTCTCACTGCCACAATTGAGATTTTTTTGTGCTTCAATTAGATCTAAGTCGTCAAATGTGTTGTTGTGGGGAAAAATCGCTCGTCATCATCCTTTATTGTAGAGTTTGGTAGCTAATGGACCTTGACGTATACAGAATGCAAAAATAAAAACCACTACAATTTCCATGTAAATAGTTAAATAGTGGAAAAAAAAGTTTTACCATCAAGTTAAAATGCTTTTACTTATTTTTGAACGCTTATTTATTAATGTTTAAATAAAAGATAAATCCAACCGGAGAAGCCCCTTCAGTATAATAAGGGAAAAAATGAGAAAAAAATTGCTGTTCCAAAGAAGTTTAATCTTGAAGTAAGAAAAGGTTTAAAAAAATCTCTCCCATGGTAGGTAAAAAAATAAAAATCAGAGCGAATGAAAAAATGGATAGAAAGCTAAAATTAATCTCTTGCTCTATAATAAGAGACAAGAGCGGGTATTTTTCACGTCATTAATCATAAACCCGCTCAAAAATGCAGGAACCTTAATCCTCAGATCAGTGCATTTGGTTCTTCCTTCAACTTCTTATTACAGATAATGTTTTTTACTTACTTATTTATTTTTTTTATTCGGGGAATTCGCGAGAATGCATTAGAAAGACTGGCGCTTTGAAGGCTCTCTTGTTCCGTATTGTGTCTCCATTAGACATTTTTCTTAATAAATGATTTCTTCGCTAAAATTTTTTGTCAACAAAAGTGGCAGCTTTCAGAAAAAAGTTATATTGCAGTGATTATTAGAGCATGTTTGAAATAATCGTGTTTTTGGGTGTTTTTTATCATGTCAAGTTATGAGAATTGGAAGAAAATGTGTTCTTCAAACTGAAAATTCTCTTTTAGACGAAACTAAGGAATCTCTAGCGGCCAGCAGTATATCTTTGGCTATACCAAAATGGAAACTTAAATTCATGATTTTACATCATGCTTTTAAATTATTATGATATTGTATTGCCTTGATTTGCCGTCAAGTGCTTGAAATTAATCGTTTTCTACCTTTTTTTTTAAATTAAGTTAAAAAGTTGGAACTTGGCCGGAATAGCCCGATTGCTTCGGCACAGGACGCGTAGCTGAAGGGTCGCGGGCTTGATACCGATCATTTGATGATTCTCTCGTGTATGCTTTGTTGACTGATGCACGTTAAATCTGTTGCGGTCTCAAAGTTTTCCAAGTTTCCCCCTCAAATCAGTACCTCTGGCTGTACTGGATCATGGGTTGTTTGTCTCCTGGTTTAGATCAAAAGAAACGAAATGTTGATAAATAGTGCTTTGAACTCTCAGCTAACGCGTGTATTCTGAGCTGAATCGGTGATAATTGTCAAACGGATGTCACTCTAGTCTGCCTTAAATGAGGTAGTATACAACTCGGGCTCTTTTATTTTGAGTGGTTTCTGAAACGACAGCAACATCAACTGGGAATGCTTTTGTGTAACGTAGAGGAGGGGGTTGGGGAGACAAGGAGCATTTCGTGCAAATAGCTCCGACTTATCTGAGACAACACACAATAGTTGGAAGCCTCATCCATCAATATTTTGATCTCTTTTGTTCTAGACCAGGAGACGAACCACTCATGATCCGGTACGTTCAGAGCTTATATGTTAATATCAAAAGGGGAAAATAGCAGGAAAAGTGCACGGAGACCATTTCGAATATCGATAGAATGGTTGAAATTTCCGTTCGAAAATATGCGTTACCAGTACCTTTCAGAAATATAGCTCAAAGGATTTTCTAAATATGTCATCTTTAGCATCTTGTTGACTGTTTAGATATTTTTTTATTCAATTAAGAAAAATTAAATAAATGAAATAAACGGAAAACATTAGAAATTGGTTGAAATAATAACAATAATAATAACCAGCCGAAAACGTTTGGTTAAATAAAAAAACTCACAGCTAATAAATAATTAATTCCCCACGTGTCCAGGACTTATAGAACTGGCTAAATAAGGCACTTTCAGAGTCTCAATTATTTTCTACTAATTACTGTATTATATGATATGAGTTTCAAACAAGATCAAAATATTTTCTCATTATTTCTCGCTTTTATTTTTTCAAAGCCTTGTTCTGTATTATTTCTTTTTTTCGAATTACCGAATTTTTACCCGCCCCCCCTTCTTTCTGATACAACTATGAGAACAATTCATAAAATATGCTGTGAAATTTTCTGAGCTCAAATATCAACTTGAATATGAAGTACGTTTCAACGTTTCGGAAGAAAAAGCGTTTTTATTTTCCCCCCTAGACGTTGCTTCCTTATAAAAATTTCTATTTATTTTAACCCCTTACTTATTGTGTGAATATATATTCCTGAATATCTTATCTGAATGACATTCCATACAAATGTTTTTTGCACGCAAGATATTCTGCGGGGTTAAAATAGTCCCAGACTGAGACGTTTTTCATCAATCCTTTGGTTTTTGTTCATTTTCTCTAGTTTAAGAAATATGATATACCGTCGCGTGGTAAAAATGGTATATTGTTTCACTGGAACTTAGCGCGATATATATTCCCGAGTTTTTGGTAATTTAGCTGTTTTTTGTTCTAGTTCTATTTTAGACAAAGCTAATATTTCGGGTGAAATAACATTTTGAGCTAAAGTTTAGATTCGTGCAATGCCATCTGCTCAAATTATACAATTTATATGTGTTAAGCAGAGTTGTAGTTGGGATATTAAAGCTGCAAGCATTGGAAGGTTGAATAGTTGAATACAGGGCTGCTGAGTCAGAGGAAAAATGACAGACTCCGAGTCCGGGAATTTCAGAGCCTACGACTCCGACTCCTTTACCCCAAAATCAGTCCGTCTCAGACTTCGACTCTGACTCCGTAAGCACTGGGGGTGCTTACGGAGTCAGATTTCAAGAGTCGGAATCGGTCAATTTTGGGAAAAAATGACCGATTCCGACTCTTGAAATTTTGAACCTCTGACTCCTGGCTCCTACTCCTTTACTCAAAAATTAGTCCGACTCATCGATTACGACTCCGACACCACAACCCTGGTTGAATATACGTTTACTTAAGTTAAAATTGATTGACCAAATGCGAAAAATCGCACCTGTGTTAACCATAACCTTATGATCATCATTCTTTTAAAACTAGAAAATCGCCCGTCAAGGCATGATGAGTGAAATTTGCTTCTACAATAGAATGAAGCAATTAATTGCCTGTTTGGCGATATATTTTCATAGTTGAAATTGTAACCCTAGCTCCAGTGGATTGACCTTAAACTCCAGTAGATAACGTTCATTGTTGACCACTTTATCGTTTGTTCATTCTCCTAAAACTAGACTTACCAGTAAAACAGTTAAGAGTCCGGATCCAATTAAGCCTTGTCAAAATAAAGCATTTCCCTGCATGTCAAACATTACCGAAACATATTATCAAATTATCATGCCGTGGCGCGTGTTTCATTGTTGGTGATGTCAGGAGCGTTACTCGATCATTGGCTATTATATACGTATATGAGGATTTGAAATGTTAATTTTTGTTTGGTCGCAGCATCAAATCACACTATGTAATTTTCAAGTAAACTCTGTTTGCAATTGTGGAACTGTTTTCAGTAGCGAATTATTCTCAATAAAAAACTTTAAAAAATTGGCTAATACGTATGTCAAAACGATTTTCAACTTGGTTAGATCAGGACAAAAGAATTCCTGTAAATTAATATTTACAATTGTTGACATTTTAAAGTGATCTATAATAAAATTGCATGTGTGCTCTAAGGAATGTCTTATATAGTTTAGAAATATTTTGGCATTTTTGGTTTGGAATAGTAACAATATATATATATATATATATATATATATGTACGTTGTACATAAAAGGCCATTTTGCTTCTCGTATCTACACCATAAAGATCACCTTGTGGTTGGTAAAGAAAATATCAATGAATTAAATAATTAAAGCATCAAATTTGATTTTCCTCATCACATGAAATGTGTTGTTTTGAAATTTGACTACCTTGCCTTCGCACTAAAACTTAATGCCATTCAGTCAAGGACATCCACGTATGGATTTCTTAGATACCACCAAGATGTCTCAACCTCACCAATGTTCATTTCGGAGGAATTACGAATCGGTTGATTCGATTCTAGCAGTAGTTGCTTTACCATTAGTCATCTGAGTATTACTTATTGGTTGACAGCATTTGTGGGAGCTTTTGCTCGGCGTAACTACAGCCATTGGCTAACCGGCCTTCCGGCCATGCCGTGTGATCGATGCCTTTCCAGTTCCGCTCGTTGTTTTGGACCAATCTATGTCCGAGAATAATTGATCAATGGATTCTAGGCTGGACGAACGCCAGGTGTGAGTAAATTAAGCCTTAGAATTTGTGGTAAGATTCCATTTGTAATTCAGTTTATATTCAGCGTTTGACGTGTGCAATTTATTGAAATTTAAAAGACGGCAAAAACAAACTTTCGGATTTTAGTCATTTTGTTGACCAGTGACAAATCAATATTATATAATCCGATTAATTAATTCCTAATAGTATTTTTCCAATTTTTGACAAATTTTTCACATTAAAACTCTCTTACATGTGGGTGAAATAATACGCATAGTACGTAAAAACCTGTATCGATTGAAAGATCTGATTTTCTGCATGTGATGGAATTTGTTCGAATTTTTCTGGGTAATTAGCCGGTAAAAAGTTACAGTTTGTAACTAATTTTAAGCTAAAGTGTTAAGCTTTCAATCAGAAACAACGGTCATAGTTAAACGTGGTCATTGTTGAACCATACCTTTCTTTCAACCCCTGACGTTTTATTGATTTCATTTGCTCCTGCTCATCATTAGAATTTTATAACATCAGATATGCATGCATGTATGTTTTTAGTTTTGAACACATGGAGGAGTTGAAAAAATAGTCGAGGAATGCCCCCCCTCCCTCTCTTCCAGGGAGCGAGTATCGGATCTGATAGTTATGATTATGTCGTGGAATTTGCTAGTTGACCTACATTTTCTGAGGGGAAATTCGAAGATTCGTTCACGAAATATCAGCCAGTGGTCATTACCTTTTGCCGCCGGAAATAAATGGCAGGAACTGACGTCAGTAAACTATGGATATGTGTGCTCTCTGATTGGATGCTAGACTCCTCCGCTAATGACGTCACACGGTGTGAGCTCCATCTCCACTTCCGGATACCACAGTGCAAGGAGAACCGGAAATTGCCTTCGCTTTTCGATTCTCGAGACGAAATTTCTAATAACAACGACTTTCTTGGAGCGTTGGAGTTGTCATGGCAACGTGCTTGCTGTCCATTTGGTAGTGACCTCACAATTTTCTGAGGAAAAAAGCTATCTGCCATGCATTCAAAATTAATCAATATGATCATATTTTTGTTTTCGCCCCCCCCCCCACCAAAGAAAATGAGAGACAATGAGAAAGAAGCAAAACAGTGTATCGAAATTTTCCAATCGTCCTTGTTTTGGAACAGTATTGATTCTGTGCAAATTTTCTCACCCATTGGTTTGTCACCGGTCCGTGAGATATTTCTGCCGGTTCACCAAAACATTATGAATGTATATGCACTTTTAACGTTATTGAAACGTTTTAACTACTTGCATAATCAACAAATGCATAATCAACACTATCAGTACATCAAAAGAGAACATATATTGAATACTAGAAAATCGCCCTTCAAGGTATAACGGGTGAAAATTGCTTCTATATTTGAACGAAGCAATCGCCTGTTTGGTGATATTTTGATAGTTGAAATTTTAACTCTAAATCCAGTGGATTAACCCTAAAATCCAGTAGATAACGTTCATTGTTCACCATTTTGTCTTAAGCGTAATTCAGACAGCTTCTGCACATCACATTTGCCACGTAAGTTCTTGTTCACATATCGGCCGTCCGTTCCGTCCATCGCGTTTTTTCCCTCCGAAACAGGCTTTCTTTGCTGGTTGCCGCGACAGCAAGCCATCTTGGACGGGACCAGTTTCGATCAGAAGAACTTTGATATCTGACGGCCGTCAAAAGTAGGACAGCATTTCATTGGTTCCCGCCAGCAGCGCGCTCATTTCCCTCTTGGGCGATTTCAGTCACGTGATTGATGTGCGACGACCGTATGTGAATGCTTCTCTGTTTTCGTCGGCAGTCCGTCACGTTAAATACGGGATGAACGAGACGGATGGACGATAAGTGAACTGCTCTTAAAGCGGACAGACGTACGTTTTCCGAAAAGGAGAAGCATTCATACATTGCGAACGCGAGAAAAACACATGTCAGTACTCTCACCCAATAGAGAGAGCGCGCTCATCTCGTGGAGACCAATGAAATGCGACTCCCAACTCTACGGACGTCGAATATCTGGCTTCTCGTCCCGTCGACGGGTCCCGTACAATACGGCTTGCTGTCATAACAATTCCGATCGAAAACTGATTTTGGGGAGAAAAGAGCGAAGCTCATGTGCCGTACATACGCAGTCTGAATGTTGCTTTACCAAAAAGTATTCTCAAATTATCATGTCGTGGCGCGAATTTCATTGTTGATGACGTCAGCGTTACTCGATCATTGTACTGAAGTAATTAAATATTTTATACGTTCTCGATTTAGCAATTTTTTCAGTGAATCACACCGCTACCTATGTTCGATTTTATCTCATACAGCTTTCGACATGGAATCCTCTTTCTCTATTATAAGACTGCTGTTGTTAGTTGCTACTTAAATATAATATACAATCCGTGAAAAAACGTTTTCATCTGCGTCAATAATAAAAACAAATTAATCGAAGACGTGGATTAACTGTTGGACCACCATCTGTGTCTTGCGGAATTAAACCTGCATGTGTAACATTTGATTTATTATTATTTAAAAACTACTTCTATGTTTTTATAACTTTTTTTTTCTCCTTTAAATTAAAGCCGGTCCGCGAAATATCTTTCCTATTTTTAGCGCTCAGCAAGAGTGGGAAACACATTTGGGAAAATCTAATTTAGTTGAAATTACTTTTATTAACAACTGAGGCAGGGAGATGCAAAAGGATGTAAACTGACTTTTTAAAGTTGTAAGTAAATCTCGTGAAAAGTTCAATCCTTATGTAGAATTTCATCGAAAAGTTTTTCTAAATCATACTCTATGACAGCACTTGCCAGGGCTACTAGTACCATCCCTTCCCATAAACGAAGTAAAGTTTCTTCTTCCATTTGTACTAGTTCAAAAATTTTAATCTTAGCACTTAGTCGTTTTGTCTCAAGGTGCTTTAATCAAAGAGTGGCATTGTTTATAATTTAATTGATGGTGTATTTTGTAATATGTACTTGTTATTGGAGGCAACATCTCTTACCTGTGTACTCTCAACCCAATAAGTAACTAGACCTTACCCAATAAGTAATAAGAAACCAACCCAATAAGTAGAGATTGCTTAAAGTAGCTGTCTCTCGGTTTTATTGCAGCTGTCATTTTGAACTACAACATAAGAAAAAGAGGGGTTGGATAAGAAAGGAAAGATATATATTTTATTCGTCCATAGTTCAGCAAAAAATTAACATTTCGTTGTTTTTGGATAGTATGTTCGCAATTTTTTGGTTAATATGTTCGCAGTCTCTTCTAGCTTTTCTATGTTATGGTCTTCTCAAAAGTCGAAAAACCCAAAATCAGTGGCTGAACATTTATTATAGTTTCAGAATAGTACGCTAGAAATTTTTTGTGCTGTATGTAATGAGATTTTCTTGGCCTGTAGAATGGTTTGCATAAGAAAAGAAATAAAGTAATTTAAATTTCATATTCAGTTGGATGAGGTAAATGTTCAACATGGATTCACGTTACGAAAATACTCGGAATAAAATTTTTCCGCCTCATTCTTAAAATTGCTTTCTGTCTGCTTGTCCACTACAGTTAGAATTCTTTTCCCTATTCTGTGGAAAAAAATTTTTGCGGCATGGCTCGCCTCCCCAAAGTTATACCCCAGTAGTCAACGTCAGAAAGAATTTTAGGAATGTAAAGATCGAAACGGCTGGAAGAACTCTTTGCATCCTTTATATTTTGGTCTTGAATAGAAATTTTTCTCGAAATGTTCCAACCTGGACGAAGTTTTAGAATTGTTATCTACCTACTGCTGTTGCATGCGAAATCGAAATGGCTTCAGTCGTTGCGGCAAATGCACTTGTTTGACATGTAAATAACGGCTTTGAATGTGCTGTAGAATGTCAATTATAGCTTCTTTCCAAATGTATCCCGACTTTTGAGTGAAACAAGCTGAAAGGATTTTTAACATTGCAATTTCATAATGTATTAGCTGCGTCGCCCTGCTTCTCACGGAATTTTTGCGGCAGATAGCGGAAAAATAACCAAAAAGTTAACATTTTAAATTCCCCAATTACAGGAAAAGCCTCAAAACAAAAACCAAAATTTTTTACCAGAAACCATAATTTTTTAAAACCAAAATTTTTTACTCTATGTTTTCTTTACGCTACAAATTTAAATAAAAGCATTGTTGCGGAAAGTTGAGATGAAGCAATGAATAATAATTTGAATGGAGGAAAGCCTTTGAAAAATAGGGATTTTACGTCAAAATTAAGCGTCATAATTAATGGTTTTTAATTGATATCTCCGCTAATTATTGTCGGAGAATTATGTTAAATATACAAATATGAAGACGGGAAGATTACGAATCCATGAATACCTGGCTCGATGGTCAGTTCATTGGCGTTCGGGAAAAGTTACTTGAACTTAATACATACATACATACATACATAGGTACATACGCTGAGTTTTTAATTATATGAGATTGCCAAGCATCCTTTACGTAGCAGCCATTTTTGCTTCTCATACTTGAATTCTTCATTGAAATGTTACTTTTACTAACTTTTTATTGACGTGATAGGTTTTTTTTTTCTTTTCGGGCGAGTTTTTTTTTTCTTTTCTTTTCTTTTTTGTTTTTGTTTTTACCGGCTTAATTTATTATTTTGGTGGATTATTTTGCATTGTAACGGAACTTTTATGGTTATTTAATGTCTTTTTTTTTAAATGTATTTCGCGGACTTTAGATTATTGCTTAATGGCCTTTTTTTAAAAATATTTTATTTTATTTTTTTAGAGTGTATTAAAGTTACAAAATACTGTTCAGTACCGTCAAATAATTAGTTTTTGTGTAACTTTGACCAAACATGGCTAAAAATATACTAGGGGTTCCCATTACTATGTACTCCACCCAGGGGCGGATACAGACTACCATTTGAGGGGGGGGGGCGTCATGCTGAGGAATACCCCTCCTCCCCTGCAAACGAACTTGCGGTTTTGGTTGCGAATTGTTTTTGAAACTGCTTGGGTTTAGAAGCACCGAATTGGCCAGGAGTAATGCGACTAATATTGCAAAAACGTTACTAAATAATTTCATAAGCAATGAAAGTAAGCAATAATTTCACGTTTACTTATTTTTTTTTTTAAATGAATTAAAACAATTACTGCAATTGCTTAAACACAATGTTGATGTAAAATAATGTCGACGGTTTAGGGGGGTCATGATCCCCACGACTCTCCCCTTGTATCCGCGCCTGACTCCAGCTGGGAAATACTTAGTTCCCAATTGCAATAAATTCATAATATCGCCAATATACATTTATTCGACACTCGTGCTTAGATCAATTTAGCACCACCTTGCTTTAAAATTTTATTCATGTGTTCAATAAATACATAACTAAACCAAAAAGTGTTTGTGATACCCCAAGATGTTTATTGATTTGTCACCTACATGATATCAAATCCAGCTGTTGCCAACTGGCCTTCATAAACAACGGATGGAAAAATCGTCGCTGAAGCATTTGCCTCTAAGCCAGGTAATTAACTCTGGAAGAAACAACGAGTTTTATGGCCCATAAATTTGTGACGAGGCATTTAAAAGCTAAAACGCGACCCTCCAAGAAAAGTCACTTTTTGTATTTTTTTTTTCTTATGGTATTTCTCCATAATGTATTCCTCTCCTGTCTTGATTTATCTTGGACGTTGTTCACGCAATTAGAATTTTATGATGCTGCCGGTCAGTAAAGATATCACTTTTATTGGGGTGGTAAATTCAAGGCTTCCGAAGCGTCAGTCTTTAATTCATTTTCTTTGTCAACAGTAGATATAGCTTCTTATTTTTAGCTGTAAGATATTTTTAAATTAATCTTTTTATTTGTATTTTTTCGGTTTCTTATATCACTATCTTTTACTTTTACGTTAAATCTTATTGAGTGGGTGAATAAATATTAATATGGGTTATTCATTTATTCTTTCATTGAAATCTTTTTCCAAAATAGTTCGGAGTCATGCCGGATTCATACGTACTGCGACGGCAACAAAATACAGTTGAACTTCGATTAAATGACTTTGGGAAATAAAACGTTGAAAAGTTGAAATCTCATAACTTTGCCAGCAGTGTGCAATATTGGACCTGCTATTGTTACTTATAAGCTCAAATTAACTAAAAAATATGAAGTGGTGCAAATTTAAACCAAATGATTCAAAGTTACCTTAATCGGTGTGGTTCAACCTTTAGTTAGACCAATGGGTCAATCAAACTTCAGAATGCGAATGTGAGGGCCGCAGACATTCCATTGGAAAAAATAAATTTTGACATTTTGAATACAAATTATATTTCGCGTAATCACGAGTTACGTCAGGACCCTATTCTTTCTTTTCTTTTTCAAGCGTCTAATGTCCCCCGGAATCGACTTAATTTGTACCTGAGCCTCTCGACCCTCTTTAGACAAAAACAACATCCAGCTCACAACAAACTTCCGCGAGCATGTCCCTAATTCTGGGCGATGACTCTAATGCCCTCTGGTCCAGAAGCATGTCCCGTGTTCCTCCTCCTGGGCGGTGGCGTGTGTTTGCGCGTATATAAGTGTATGTTTGTAGGTTTATGCGTATGTGTATGTGTGTAGACGTGTGTGCGTGTTTAGAACAAGGACGCTACCGCCCAAGAGGTGCGGATTCCGATGGACAGTGCCGCTGGTTTAGGTTCTGGACTAGATAAGCAGTACTTGTAAGGGCCGGTGGATGGTGGTGCTCGCAGAAGACCCAGGTCCAAAAATCCTACGTTTGGTCAAGCGAGAGAAAAATCAGTTCGTTGAGTGCTTATATGTATATGTATATTTTATTCAAAAGCTTTTATTAACTTTTTCACATGGTTTCAATCTATGCTAAATAATTATATTGAATTACTTGTGCAATCTTTCATTCAGTCCATCTGCTCGCATGAGATAAGTCATGTGCACTATGAGTTAAAAAAGTATTTTTAATGGTACACTTGTTCAAGCACTCTGCTTACATCAGAGGGAGATGAATACACTTTAAGTAGAAAAATACAGATTTAAAACTTGAGTCACATAAAACTACTTAGCAATTGCTAGAAAAATAAATATTTCCTTTCTCACTATCTTAAATAAGCAATATAAGTCGAGCACATTTTGCCTTGTGCAAAATGTTCTCCGAATATCTCAAAAATGCTACCTCTTAATGCCCATGCATCAGTCTATCCAAATATCATGCAGCTCATTTGTTTTGCGAAATAGCTTTAATGCCGCGTTCGAATTCTGTCTGAGTGTTGTCTATTTGCAGCCGAAGTGTTACGAGAAACGGCGCGAGGGATTGAAATTACAAACATCGATAGACATCTCTGTCGAAAGTAATGAGTTATTGGAATGTCCACCATTCCATCCAGTTCGTAATTCGACGAACGCCATAATCCCTGATGACGAATAACTGAAGCGCATGCAATTTACATTTAACTGCGAAGTGTTGAAGATTGTTGTTATAGTTTTCCGTTTTCTAGTTTGGATTTGATTTTAAGGCTAAACTAACAACTGATCACTGCTGCAGATTCTTGTGGGGAAGTGTTATAGTTTATTGAGTGGCATTCATAACAATAAGAATTCTTCGACAATTTTGTAATAACTTTCAATTTTATGAAATTTAAAAATTCGATTTATTTGTGTGTTCATACTGCTAAACTAAGATATTTAAATTATTTTTCTCCTTTAGTACTATGTAATTAACGAACAGTCTGACTCGGCGAAAATCTTAAGAATGCGCGTGTTTTGATTAAAATATATAATTTTTGATATTTTTTTAAACTGTCTGCCATCTATCCTTGACCAACTAGTTTTCTAGAATCGAATTTTAAAGGGTGGGGGGAGCCCTTTGAATTTCACTGAATCCTATTCTTAACCCTGGCGGTAGTCTTACGGGTAGTGTGATTGACGAAACTTTATTTCAATGATAAAAATAATCAGTAAAGGAAGGATTATCGGTGAAATTAGGTGGCATGGGTACCGCTGATAGTAAAAATTTTGAATAACCTGAAAATAAGGGACTTTTTTTTTTTTTAAAAGGAGGGGCAAATAAGGTAAAAATTATTTTTTCTGAAAAACTTTACCAAATACATAAACTTCGTACAAACAATGAAAATGTATGCCGTACAGCCAAAATGATTAGTATTTTTTTAAAAGTGTGTTGATTCTAGTTTAACATCAATAAAGAATAAGTGTACGAACGAGGAAGAAAGTTCAAAAAGTGAAACAAAAACAACGAACTAACCTTAAAATTACAATTTTTTTTGAAAAAGTCAGCCATTGGTTTTTTGATTCTTGCTGCGGGGGAAAAAAAAAAAAAAAACTTGTCTGTCACGCGGATGTACAAACGGCGTTAGTGTATCAATTTGTAATACGCATGTTTTACAAGTTGATGTAAACTATTAGATATTAAAATAGTACGAAAAAATCTAAAATTAGCTGAAAATAATGAGCGTTGTACGAAATAATGAGCTTCAGAAATTTTATTAAACGTTATTCTACTTAATAACTTGGCAAGAAAAACAGCTTAAGATTATTTTCATCCCTTTTGCATAGCTTTAATTAATAACAAGGTTTTCCGAAGTCGTATAAAGTAAAATTCACACTCGGTATGTCACACTGAAACGAAAAATGTTATTCAAATTCTGTCCAAACGTTTATTAATGCAATAATTGGTGATTTCTATTACTGTCGAGTAAATCATTCGTAGTTATTTTGACTTGTCTCTAACATACCTATTTTTATGTTTATAATGCTTTCTTTAATATAATTTCTTTTTCTTTCTTTAGGTAAGTGATCATTCTTCCTAAATGAAAAAAATATATTTGTACTTATCTCAAAATGTAAGTTTCACGATTATTTTTTAAAATAATTTTTATTCTGATTTTACAGTTATTAACTCATCACTGGTTTGCAATTTTTACCATTTGATGCTTGTGCAATCTGAGCTCTTGAATTAGCGACTAGACTTCGGTGAGATTGGTATATGCCGCAGTTATTTAGGTTCAGGTTCAATTAGATTCGTGAATAAGTTGGACGCTATAAAGTGTTTGCGATTGGGGTGATAAGTTAATAAGCATATTAATTTCGACCCGATTTGACCTGTTAATTACAAATAAAATTCGAAACTTTTTTTTTTTTGAAAAAGATTCAACATTTTTTTCTGGAAGAAATATATTAGCTGCATTGTTTTAATGGTGCCACTACCTTATTTGTTCGGAAACTGATTTATTTTGTCAGATGAGAGAGGTATATTTTGTTTTTAAAAATCAGGCTTTACATGTTAAAAAGATATGCTTGGCATAATTTGCAGTTTTAGCAAAATAAAAGAATATTGATCAAGTGTTGCTGGAAGGTCGATGTTGGTATACAGGAAAATAGCCTCATTTAGTTCTGGACGTAACTTCTTGTTTTTATAATTCCTCTTTCGTAGTTTTAAAATTATGTCAACAGCTAGTCAGCCGCTATTAATATCGACTTGAATTTTAACCTTTATTTATTTATTTATTTATTTGCGGTTATTGCAAGCATTAAAAAATTGAAGGAAACCTGAAACTATTTGCGCGTATATAGCTTCTTTATTTCTTTTCATTTTCATGCATGTGTTTGTGTCTTTTTAGATTCTATGTCCTATTCATTAAAACCGTTTTCTTATTCGTAACGTGTATCCCTTTTGTTTTCCTCTAAATTCCAAAGCATAAATATTAACGTAATACATATTTGTGTACAATTCAAACATATTAAATTAGAACTCCAATTGTTCGAATTATCGTAGCTTATTTAGAAGACCTAGAACTGCTATCTTTGAAATGGTGTTTTAGAAAAGAAAATATTTATTTATTTATTATTGGATGAAATCCTGTTTTAGTTTTTAGGTGTTGGAAATGAGAATTATTTTCTTTACCTGATTTTTAACTCGCTAATTTTCTTTTCTAAATTAAAGAAACATCAAAATTTCAGCTGATTTCTTCATTTTGAATTCATACCGATTCCGGTCCAATTTAGCGAAAAATTTAATGTGTTTCCAAAGTCCTAATGATGCAGTTCTCGGAAATTAGCATATTTACTATTCTGAGCTGTTCATATCTGGCTTCCACCGTTGCGTTAATTATTGCTTTGCGTTTGCCAAGGGCTTCTGAGCGCTGCTTCAATTTTCCCTATTGTCGACTAATTAAGCTCATCTACCTGTTTACCCGGGCACAGCCTGAAATTCATTTTCGAGATTTGTATCACGCTTCCTTCTATTGGATTGTACCTGCAGAGAAGAGGTAATTTTGGTTATCGTTACCCCAGTGGACATGTTGGATGGATGTTACGACTCAGATGCTTGAAGCGGGTGAATTGGTGTTCTTCACTTTTGGTTGAACGGGATGAATGACAATCTAATGGTTCATTAAGAATGTCGAGTGTCTTTCGAAAGTCTCGGCAAGACAGCACTCAAGTTTTTGAAACATAAAATAATTTTAGATATTGCTTGTAGTATTTTTATTCAATTGATTGATTAGCTTATTTTGTTAGAAATAAATATGATGATTTGCTGTATGTTGCAAATTAAAGAAGTTTTGTTATTTTTATTTTCTTGATACTTTGCTTCTCGTTTTCTATTGGATCTTCGATACTATGGGCCATAGGGTTTCCCAAACCTTTGCGACTCGCGGCATCCTCTGAAGAATTAGAACTTTCCGTGGCACCCTAATCCATTTTTTTTTTGTGTATATTTATACATTAATACCGTGGACTCTTCGCGGCACCCCTCGTCTCTCTTTGCTGCACCTCAGGGTGCCACTAATATCCACCTTGGGAACCTCTGTTCTAGCATTGCTAGCAATGGTGGTTTTGTTCTATAACTTCACTCACTAAAAGAACTTTTGTTATTTTAATCTCAAAACAGAACTGGATTGTCGAATTCTTCATAACGCTTTCGGAGGTTTTGGTCATTGTTTATTTTTTCACAAGAGTTGTTTTGTGTTATTATAATCGTACAACATTCCCATAAAACATAATTTAAGAAACAATTTTCCATCAAAATGAATTAAACGTAAAAAATGTTTTTAAAGCTATTTCTATAAGTTTGGTTAGCACTTAATAGTATGAAAAAAAAAACCTGATTTTTCGATTACAACGCACAAAAATTGCAGTTTATTTTAATATCTTTATATTTAGGTTGATTCGAAAGCAACCAATAAAGTTAAAGTTAAAAATTTTCAAAACAAGCAGATTTTTATTTGCTCGTCAAACGGTACCAAAATCAACATTGTTGAAATTTGAAATTTAATGTATAGTTTTTAATAAAAGCAATTCAATTAGTAATTATTGTAGTTACATTAAAATTAAAAAAAAAATCCACCACACAAATGAACTAAATTTTCAAATATAAAAAACTTAGGATGTGTCAGAAGTTCTATGTAACTGTTAGATCTGATTTAGCCTTGCAAATTTAACAAGACATTCACCATCTCTATGAACTGAAAGTACATGAGAATTTAAGAGGAAAATAGATCCTAAACGAGCATAAAATATAATAAACAGATATGACTAACAGTAAAAGCAATAAGAAAAGCGTTATTTTGAGCTTATCACATAGCAGAAGCATTCGTAATGAGCATAATAAGCTCTGGCATAGCATTTGTTTGTCCTGGTTAGGAGTACTAGTTACAAGCCAGCTCTTAGAACTTGACTTTTGATGAATTCACCTCAAAATCGGTTGAAAACAAGCTAAGCATGGAATGCTTTAATCGAAAGTTGGCGAAACAAGGTTTTCTTGTGGAGTGTGGTTGTTCGTTTACAATATAAAAAAATAAATAAATAAATAAAATTGAAAAAAAAAAAAAATCAAAAGTAGATTCGCCTCAAACCTCTTGATAATTAGCACTCTGTAGAAGTCTGAATTTCCTTTTCGCGTTTACTGCCCTCATCATTTCCTGCGAATTCTATGTTTTTGTCTCTTTTACCACCGAGCGCCATATATACTGAGCCCCACTATAGTTAAATTTCCATTTTCCAGCAAGCCCAAGTGTCAATCTATGAACAGCTACGATATACATTATGCTGCGATGAACAGCTATGATATACATTATACACCGGCTACCAATAGCCGGTGTATAGTGCTGTCCAACAATGCATAATTGCAGAACGAAAATGGAGTTTATTTTTGAGGTCCAACTTTTAAATATATTATTTCTTTAAATATGCAGTTTTTACCTTTGATGGTAAAGAAATAGTTTGATTGTAAATTAATAATAATAATAATAATATTGTACCAGTTTACATTTTTATGCATTCACGTGCATTCGTGTATAGATTACTCTTTAACTCTTTTGGCTTTATCCTCTTCAATGGTTTTTATTCGTTTATATTTTTTAAACCTCCGACATAAAAAAGAAGCGGAAATTTCCTTAAAGCGATCTTCGAGAATAATCTATTTTGTATTTAAATAAGATTCTTTTTTCAGTTTCTGCGTTTTTCTAAAAATGAATTACTTAAAGAACCTTTTATAATGCAAATCAGCCTTCTTCTCTCAAACGATAGAACGCTTTATGTGGTTAACAGTTGCTGCGCAAAGTTTAAATTTATTTTGTCAGCTGCATTAAATTACACGTTTATGTCCTAGAAAAAAAGAACGCAGTCAAAAGTTTGATATGTTGTATTAGTATTCGGGTCGTGCTAAATGTCACTAAATTTTCGCTGATGACAGTATGTCGGGCGCCATTATTAAAAGTGTGAGAGTTTTTCTAAGAGGACAGTTAAGTAAATGCTTTTGTATATTGCCTATTAAAAATTTCTCTGTTTCTTGATTTACAGGAAATTATCTTTTGGTTGAAGAATGTTTCCGTGAAATAATGATTGTTAAAAGCACCAAGAAATCTTAGTAATGGATTCTTCGATGTTAATCATGACGTGATGATTTAATTAACACCTATCTAATCCCCGATGCCCTGGAAAATATGTTCTTCACACATAAATGTATTTATTGAAAAAAAAAAAAGCAGAATGATTGAAAAATTTATGTTTTTTTAAAAACTGACCATCGTTGGTTGTTTCTCCGGGTTGAATGTGCCAAAAATATATTTAATTTCCAAAAATAAACCAGATTGGAAAAAAAAAAAAAAAAAGAAGAAATATATTATCACTCGAAAATTGCCCGTCAAGGTTTGACTGGGGAAAATTGCTTCTACATTTGAACGAAGCAATTGCCTGTTTGGTTTTTTTGATAGTTGAAATTTGAACTCTAACTCCAGTAGGTAGCGTTCATTGTTGACCACTTTTTGGTTTCTTCATTCTCCTAAAATGAGTCTTACCAGTAAAACAGTTGTTACCGGATCCAGTTCAGCCTTGTCAAAATAAAGCATCTCCCTGCATGTCAAACATTACCAAAAAAATTATTATCTAGTTATCTCATGTAAAAAGAAATGAGAATTCAAAAAGCATTACCAAACATTAGACATTAATACAAATTTCGTAGTTGTAAGCAGCCATTTCCACGATGTTGAATTCGAAATTTATCAATTCTTGATGAAACTACATTTTTATTGTAGCCATATTAACACTATAAATATTTCTTATTTTTGAATTTTGATTTAATTCTGTCATGCATCATCAATAAAATTCTCACGGATACATGGTGGTAGTTTTCTTTTTAATTGATCTTCCATTATTTCTTTAAACTTATCGAATTCTGTTATCTTTCTACCATTTTAATCCACCATGATAAAAAATAAAAATGGTTTACAACTGACATGCAAAATCTCGCCAAGTGTTTTTTGCTTGCACAATACTAAAACTATAACCCTAAATTATAATCGCACTATTTTGGCGATGAAAATTCTCAGCGTTGAACATTTTTCATTCCGTTCTACGATACTATATTCAGGAAAATATTTCGCATACTATCCTTCTTTTGAGCTTAAGATTAAAAAAAAAAAAAAAAAAAAAAAAAAAAAAAAAAAAAAAAAAAAAACCTGGTATAAAGTTATCTTCTTCCAAAAAAAAAAAAATGCTTCGAATAGATTTGCAAATGCGAAGTTTGTTAATCCAGAGTTTTCTTGTGTTTAGGATTTTACGCCATTTACGACAGTCAACTCACTTTTTAGAGAAAAATAATAAAGACTAACATTATTTTGAGAAGCTCGAGAATACCATGAAGGGACAAAACAATTTCTATTGCTGAAAGCAATCCAAGACACATCGAATGCGTTAATAAATACTCCTAACAAACTGCCTATGTTTACGTCAACAGACACACGTGGAACGCAATGTTTTAGTTTTTTCGGCAGTTATGTAAATCACCCCAAGGTAGCGTATTCAGGGGCGGCAAATGGGAGGGGCAAGAAGGGGCGGTTGCACCCCCAAATTTTTCATAGTATAATAAAAAACGGGTAAATTCAATTTTGATAACTTAGAAAATCATATGCCTAAAATTTCAGAAAAAAAAACTGATGGAAAATAATTGTTTGCTTTAACTAAAGAAGTAATATCTTCATATGGGCTAAATATTTCAAAATTGTATACTCTATGTTATGATGGTGAATCTTCTATGAGATGCTTGTACAGTGTTGAGACTGCGAAATTTTTAGGCGTAAACATGTCATTTTACATAAATTTTACGCTCGTATTATAACTTAATGTTTAGCTGGTGTTCATTGATTCTTTGTACTAAAAACACACTTTAGCAACTCTGTGTATTATATGCTTTCATAGAAACTTTTTGTAAAGATATGCTATTTTTAAAAACATCCCACATCAAAAAATACTTTCACATCAACAAATATAATCTCGAGATTGAGGCTCTTTACTTGACAATCTCTGAGTGACACAAGATGGTATTCAAGAATTACTGCAACGCAACCTTTTCAATGTTAGTGAATCTGATGTCATTTTAATATGTATGACTGTTTGAATTTTTGTTTACTTTATTTATACTGAGGAGCGTTTCTTAAACAATGCTGCACTCTATCATAAAAATTTTAATCCGCTAATCTTAATTCTCGGATTGACATTTGAAACTCTTAGTAATTTTTGCACTAATGAATACTTGAATCAAGTGTGGAACTTTGTGATAGAGCTTTCCGTAACAGTTTTTACAGTATGCCAATGTAGAAGAGGTAACAAAACCCACATGAAGTTGTAGTCAAAATATTAAATCAATATTTTGAATAAAATGATCAATTCAGTTTCTCTAGAAATTGAGACAGGATTTGAAGAGCTTTATTTACCATTGATCTTAAGTTCAATATTATTAGGTTGGTTATAGAAAACGAAAATATTACACTTATAAGTAAAATTTACAGCATGAGAGAAGAGGAATTGTTTTGACAATTGCAACTATACTTTTTAATGACGCAAAATAAATACTAGCCCAATTTAAAAATCGTTCTTGGTTATTTTAAAGAGAGGAATCTGAAGGATATGTGTTTTTTAACATAACTTTTTTGCTTCCATTGCTTTTTGACTGTTTCAATCAAGTCAAGTCATTTAAAAGATGACTTTTGTGATTAAATTGAAAAGCCAACTTAAATAAAGCACAAATTAACGAAAATACAGCATGTAGCTATTTCAAGGCTACAATTGAGCCTCTTCATCAGTGCAAAAACCTCAGCAAACAACCAAAAAGTCGTGAGAGAACTGAACGTCAACCACTTTTGACTTCATTGCTTTCGAAGCGCAATGAGGCAAGCAAGACCTTCATCTTCAGCTTTACTGATAATAAAGCAAAACACTGGATATTGATTAAATATAGTTAAAATATTTTCTGTTCTTCCTGACTCCAAAAATAGCAGATTAAATCTTTACTAAAAAATAAAAACTAGTACCGAGATGTTTTTTGAAGCAACTTATCTTTACCTTTACTAATAATAAAGGTCAAAGTCTCTCTGTCTGGAGGATGTCTGGATCTCTGTGACGCGCATAGCGCCTAGACCGTTCGGCCGATTTTCATGAAATTTGGCACAAAGTTAGTTTGTAGCATGGGAGTGTGCACCTCGAAGCGATTTTTCGAAAATTCGATTTTGTTCTTTTTCTATTTTAATTTTAAGAACATTTTCATAGCAATTTTAAGAACAAAATTATCATAAGATGGATGAGTAAATTACGAAATTATCATGACGTGGAATGGGAGAGCGAATGAACATAGCCAATTGGCAAGAAATTCGTCGTCCATTATTTGTAAATGTACAGGCGAACCGAATGAGCTTTTAATTTTCAACTGTGGGCAAAGCCGTGCGGGTACCACTAGATACAAAATAAATTTAAAGCATCGGTCGCAAAAATTTTAATTGCTCTTAACAAACCTAATTATTCTTGACATTAAAACCATTTTATTGTCGCCATGTTTCGTTTATTATCTGGCCGTGATTGCCTACGAAAACATCTCTTTCGTATCAACGTGGTTCCTGACCCTTTCTGCACTTTTTTGTGATCTCCACGAAGTAATGGACATGCCTCATTTGTCCAGATTTCCTGCTCTCCCTCGGACATCCATCTGGGAACGCTATTGGATTGCACGTTTTCATTTATAGTTTTGTTGTTATCCTTTTGATATTCAACTGTCTTAAATGTGCCATTGGAAAAAAAAAAAAAAAAAATAAAACCATTTTATTATCACTTCTTGCTAACCAATATGTATCTTATACCGTACTGAGCAAATTCATGTTCAAGAAACTCGACCCCCCAAACAAAATGCTGAAATGCCGCCCCTGAGCGTATTCGAGCGCTGGAGTTGCGAATGGCGCGAGTTTCAGCGTTTCTCGGTCAGTGAATTCGCTATTATATATATGAGACTTATTTGTTTTATTTTCAAAACCGATATAACTATAAAAGTTCATTGTTTTTCTATAGTATTTGGCATCCGTCCAGCTCTTAATTCCAAATGTTTTCTACTACGTGAAGTTTAAGTAGAAGTCTAAAATGGATATCACGTGTCCAGACATGTGATTTTTTTAAAAGTATTTTTATTGAATTCAGTAATTTTTGAGAGATTAAAATATTGTATGCTTAAAAAAGGAAAGGACATTTCAGGCTGAATTCGACATTTGCCGATTAATTTCATCCATCCAATAAAGTAATTGGCTGCATACTGACAAAAACCCATGGAAAACTTGAAGGTGTAGTGCAATGTACTAGCAATGCTGTGTTTGTTCACGCGGAGGTACAATTTTAAGTATTTTTCGTCCTATTTGGTTTAAGTCTCTATATGACTTCCTTGTACGTATCTTAAATGATATACATTTTTTACGACTAAAAACATTAGATGCATACACTCTTGTACGCGTACCACAAATTATATTTCTTGGACTCATAAGTTTGTGATGAATGACTTTTTTAAAACGAATTACACTTATAAAGTGTAGTAAATATCGAAAATTGCCCTTTCAAACTGAAAGAAATGTAATGTTTTTGTTGGTGTCTTCAATCATTTACTGAAATAATAAATTAAATTGGATTAAAAGAAAAGGTGCAGAAATAAATAAATGAAATAATATGAACACAGGAGTAGGAGAAGGACATCTTGAATGCATCCATTGAATGCTCCGAACCGATGCAAGGAAAACAGTTTTAGAGATTGATCATAGAACTGTTGGCAATATATTCAAATTCCATCAATATATATATATATATATATATATATATATATATATATATATATATATATATATATATATATATATATATATATATATATATATATATATATATATATATATATATATATATATATATATATATATATATATATATATATATATATACACACACACACACACAAAAGTAGATAAATAAAATTAAAACAGGAGAAGAAGAACATCTTGAATGCATTCCTTAGTTAGTTCCGAACTCATGCAAGGTAAATAGTTTCACAGAGTTTGATCAGGGATCTGTTGGCAATAAATTCAACTTCCATCCATAAATTCAGCTTCCATCAATAAAAAAAAATAAAATGTAAAAAAAAAATAATTATAATAATAAAAAATAAAGGAATAAAGTGAAACACAGGAGGAGAAGAACATCTTGAATGCATTCTTTAGGTAGCTCCGAACTCATGCAAGGTAAATAGTTTTACAGACATTGATCAGAGATCTGCAGGCAATAAATTCAACTTCCATCAATAAAAATAAATAAAGTGTATTCCGTCAAATAAATAAATAAATAAAAAATAAAAAAGTAGTAAAATAAATAAATGAACACAGAAGCACATTATGAATGAATTTCTTAGTTAGCTCCAAACCCATGCAAGGAAAACAGTTTTACAGAGATAGGTCAAAGAACTGAAAGCAATGAATTCAAATTTCACCAATAAAAATAAAGAAATAAATGTACAAAAATGGAAAAGTTTTGCTGAGTTTGGTCATAGAACCTACTGTTGGCAATGTTTGCAACCAAAAAAAGGGAGGCGCACAAATAGACATTGTCATGTGCGAAATTTCAATCATCTTTGACTAACCATGCATTAATGATTTCCTCCGGATAATGAAGTTTATTAGATGAGAGTAAACATATGCGAAGATTCTTTATTTGAAGTTCAATCGCCGTTTCATTTTGATATAACAAAGTGTCAGAACTGATTTTGGAGTGATTGAAATAAAGGTTTAAACTCCTAGGTTTAGGTTCAAAATTTTTATTGTAGGAATGTTCTCTATGTAGAAAATGTTTCTAAATTCTAGAAAATATTATAACTAAGACAATAAAAAGTAGCAATAAATTCTTCAACTCATTATTTGTTTTACGAAATTTTTAAAAACATGTTTGAAATTCCGTTTCAAGTCATATTGTCTTAGTTATTTAAGGTTTCTAAAGCTCTCCCAACCAAGCCTCGGTATTTTTTTTTTCTTTCTTTCTTTTTTTTTTTGTGTGTCCCAACATGATTTTGTAATGTATTAAAAAAACTTTCATGCCATAAGTATCATTGCAGTTTATTTCAAAAGTAATGATGTGTCAAGCTCTTAAAACTTATTCTTAAAATGAAAACATTCAGGTCTTTTATTTAAAAATTTGGTCATTAATGTTTTTTAGCTTATCTAAGCCTTTTATGTCACTGCTGATTGTCAGTGACAGTAAAATTAAAAAAAATTTTCTTTTTCAAAACTGAAAAGACATTCCCCTCTTTCCCCGAAAGAACATTACGACAACTTTTAGCGATAGTTTATATAAAACAAGCAATTAACTGGTTTCTCATCAAAGTTTCGTAATTTGAGCTTAATGGAGGATCGTTTCTCTGTAATACTAAATATATATCTCAAATTACTTTCTTTTGCTTGGTATATGGAAAAGATTCCATGTTTAAGATTTTATGTCTCTCTTTACGACACATAAGGAGCCCTTTAATGGCGAAGACAATCTTTATTGCTAATCTTTAAACGCGGGCTCAGTTACTGTCGAAATTACCGTGCATCGGAGGTGTCCCATTGGTCATATGCATTTTGTATGGCTTCAGTAAATATTTATCAGCATTTTCACCTGTCTGTTATTCAGCTCTTCACACTGTAGAAGCTCATTTAAATCCTATATCTTTGTCCAAGCCGATGGTGTTCAAGTTCATAGCTAGCTTACTTATTTTGATGTGTTGTATGAAATAAATGTAATCACGAGAAACCGTTGTCGGGTCCACGAAAAGGACAACCTTTACGACAATACCTTTTTTACTAATTTTAATGGAAAAATTTAAAAAATACGTTTAAAAATATTCTATCTTATTCCTAATTCTGTTTTAGTTTTAAAAATTTTCGGCGATGTGAACCTGACAACGCTCTAAACACACGTTATGTCTAAAAAGTAAATTGACTGCAATTCTTTATACGAAGAAGGCTCAAGGAAAAAATGAATTATTATTTTTTGAACTATTTTTACAAATAAATGCATAAAATATAATGTTTAAAGTAGTTTTCAAGATTTGGTTCAGAGTAATATGCTAATCAAAATCGAAAATAGTGTGTTATTTATCCGCACGTAATACTAAAGAAATTAATTTGTTTGTGTTTTTGTAGTTAAAGTAGGTATTTCAATTTTATTAACAACACCATTATTGTGATTGAATAATAATTATCCTGTTATCCTGAAAAGTAATATATTTTCTGGTGTGAAACGATACGGTGCTATGACGATTTGGGGTGGGGGGGGGGCAGAGGAAAAAGAAAAAGAGGAAAATCGAGAATTTGCGTAGTTCTGAAAAATAAATTATATTAATTGATGTTATTGAGAACTTGCAATAATATTTCTTCATGATATTTGCAGCACGTAAATGAAACTAAGTTTTCTCTTTACTAATGATGAGTTTTTATAATGATGTTTTAACTTAAGAAAAATTTTCTCTGAACAATCTTCGTTAATGGTTTTTTTATAAGTTGAGTGATTGTTTTGTAATAAAAGCTTAAGCGACCATTTTCCTAATGAGGGAAGAATTTTAGGCTGCCAAACTTGTTCCCAAAAACAAATTTAAAATATTTTTAACTTTAAAAAGAATGGAAGGTATGATTTTAATTATCCGAATTCAACTTTTGTTTTCAGTAGGAAAGATATGTGTATTAAAAACTTCTTCTATGTATTTTCTTTCAGTATAAAAATGTTTTTATTTCAAGGATAAAAAGTAAAATGTCTGACTAGGCACCTTTTGGTAAATCATTCTTCGGAAGCTTTGTTCACCGTCATCAAACGAAACGGGTTTGATTTGCATGACAAAAAGTTTCTTAAATAATTCACTTTCGCTGCGTTGATAAAATCAGAAAACGCATCTGATTTAAATACAGAAATAGATTATTAAATGAGGGTCTTTGGCTCGAAAACCCTTTTTGACATTTTGTTTCAGACTCGTTTTTTAGAGGTGCAAAACTAAAAATTATAATGTGACAGCTAAAAATATTTAAAAAATAAATAAATAAATAAATAAAACCCTTAGCATATAAAAAAAAGACAAGTAACAAATTTTATTCGGTAGGATTTTAACTATATTAAGTCGGTTTAAAGAAAATAAAGGCGGGAGTGAATGTTTTTTCCGTTCACCCACGTGGAAAAAGTAATCGAAGTGCTATTCATGTTTTGATTATTTTTCAGCGCTTCGGTTAACGTTGAGATTTTAAGATGCTTAGTACATTGTTTGAATCCCGGGAGTTTCCTTTGATAGAAAAATCATATTAAGTAATAACAGAAATACTTTTTTTTTTGCTAAATAAGTAAAGGTCTGGTTAATGAGTCCAAATTCTATTGAGAAGAAAACGTTTTATTATAAAATGAAAAAGAACTATTGCACTTCAATTTAAAAAAAGAAAAAAAAAATGTTTTAAAGCTTTTTTTGTCAAATTGAAATTTAGTTTGAACTTAAAATCCTTTTCAATTTCTCGGTTTGAATATTATTTCAGTCGAACTTCACTGTTTGAAAGCTGCAAATATCACTTAAGGTAACTTCTCTATTAGGTGCATTTAAGCGAAAATCAGCGTAATTTACTCACGTTATTAACTATAAAATATTCCTCAGATATTTTCTTATACTACCTTGAAAGTCTAAAGGCATGAAATTTTTAACTTACGTATCTCTAATTGAGAATCGGATTGTTCGCTTATTTACTTTTCTTACTCACAATTTCAAATATTTTTGCTGCACGTATGATTTGAATAATAATGCCTATCTTTGTAGCAAAACCAACTTATGTTTTCTTCTCTTTTTTGCTCTCAGTTTTTTTTTTAAATCTATATTTTGAATCGGTATTTTAACCGAATTAGTATTGCTATACAAAAAATAGTTTTGTGTAGATATTTTTAAAAGCAAAAGACGCGACTTATGGGCGAGATTTTTTTTTTTTTTTTTTTTGAGCAATCACGATTGCTTATTGCTTTTATTTGACAGTTTTTGACGTGCTATCATTTTATTTTCCCGCCGCCACCTTCCGCACCATCACCGTCGACCGGCTCCTCACGATGCTGCTCCTATAGCGAAAACCGTCTCTAGGTTGCATCCATGTCCTACACACACGCGCGTACATACACAACTACACACGCACGCACACACACATACACCTACACACACAAACACATACACACACACGCATACATACAGACACCTACATATACACACATACACACAACTACCCACACATTCATGCCTGCACACAGACACAAACACATGCCTACACACACACATACACATACCCCTACACACAAACACACATACCCCCCACACACAAACACACACGCCTTCATACACACACTCGTGATTGCGAAAAACATAATTTGAATTCAAGATGTCAAAATTCAAATTAATTTTTTTTAATAATTAATTCCCAGATCCTGAAGAGTTCCTACTTTTTAGAGCTCTCTCCTTATTTTCCAACTTTTTCCGTTTTTTTCCTACTTTTTCTTTCTTTAGTATAACACTTCTAATTGTGCATTGATTCTTATTTTTACAATGCCGCACCGACAGTTTTCTGTATGTTTCAATTTTGAAAAACAAAAGAAGCAAGCAGATCCTGAGCTTTTCATTGACTGACTACATTAATTTCTGGAATGAACGCCAGGGCGTTTGTGTATTTAAAAATTAAATTTTCGTAAGTGACTTTTTTTTTTTGCCGTTGCGGCGTTTACGATCGACTTTTCTTTTTATCGCCCCGACTTCAGTCCTTATGTTTTAACGAAACTAAAAAAAAAATAAATACTGGCACATTCTGATGCAATTATATATTATTTACCCGTCAATTAGAAGCTTTAATTACAGTAAACGACCGACTGTTCAAAAAGTGCGGGAAAAGCCGAATTTCCTATTCGCCAATTTTTTGTATGATTACAAGTGAAATGGAGCTCTATTTAAACATAAAGGCAATGTAAGACCTTAAAAGGAACATAAGGAAGCAAAAAAAAAAAAAAAAAAAAAAAAAAAAAAAAAAAAAAAAAAACTTGTACGCTGTACATATTTTATTGATGTTAATTTGTTAATACAAAATAAAAGCCACAGATAACAGAAATTCGCAAAAACGGACCACTTCAAAAATAATCGTGGAAACTAACTTTTTCGTTCATAAATATGATTATTGTTCGTTCTAAATCGTAAACATGGTTATAAAATTTATAAAATTTCTTTTCTTTCCTTGCAAAAAGTGTATTTGCAAAAAAAAAAAAAAAAAAAAAAAAGCTGCAAAACCTGGACGGGCAAATTGTTCCCAATATTTGGAGAAAAATCGGAAATCAATTTAAATGCGAGATTCCGTTTTTATTTCTTCACATTTTTAAAAGTTGGGGCATAGAGCCACAAGCAAATATGTATTTTTTTTCTTTTTAATGAGTATTTTCTACTCTGATATATCATCAATATCGAGGAGTTGCTCATCATTTTTATGTGCTGTGTTTATGGCAATGCGGCATTTCTGAACATTAAAAATTTTTCTGACAAACTCTTACTCTTTTCGTCGTGCGGAAATTATACCGATGCGGCGTATCTACTGTAAGTTATTGTACTTAGTGCACCTGATCAAAGGGAGGAGGGGTAGAAAGAGATATATGCAGGGATTTGATGCCAGGTGCTCCCCCCTCACTCTTAATTTCATGAGCAATTTCCGAATGAATATTTTTGTTGTATGGTGGAAATTGAGAGAAACTGCATTCCTTCCCTTTTATGCACAGAGCAACATTAGTAACTGATCTTCGTCTTTGATAAAATTGTTATGTTTACCATGCATGGATGTTTCCTTTTTTTTTCCGTGACAAAAATTTTGGAATAAGAACAGGGGTAGAAGTAGTTCTATATATCCTATATTTCCTATATTTTTAAAAAAAGCATCAAAAGTGTTCTATATTTCCTATCTTTTTGAAATTGTCCTATATTCCCTGTATTCTTATAGTTTGTTATGAAAAATTGTAGAAAATTATCATTGAAAGGCCTTTTGGTCACTTGATTCGCACTTTCTTTCACGACTTGACAATTCAAGACTGCTTATAAACAAGATACTTGTTTATAAAAAAATATTTTTTTTTTGGAATCTTTGGCCAGCACACGTCTCTTTAAATTTTGTAGAGTATTTTTGACAAAATTTTCAATTTGTTTTAAGAGAAAGCTTCAATGATCTATATTTTATGACAAGCTCTCCAAACTATTGCTGAAGCACTTTGCCAATGAATTTTCACTAACAACAAGATGTGGGAAGATTCAGCTGTTATTAATGTTTAAAAAAAGTTCTATTTGAAATATTTAAATGTAGGTAATTATGCAAAAAAAAAAAAAAAAAAACTCTAACCCTGCCTGGATTTAAAATTTGAACTTCTTACTAAAATCAGAATTTTACATTATTTGAACACTATATTTTTAGCAGAATTTGTTATTAAAAAAAGGCTTTTCAGAAATGTAAAAAAAGAAATAAAATTTTTACAGGATCCTTCCATTGATACGCCACTATCTTGTTAAAAATTTTGAGGAATGGGGATTGGATGTTTCTTGGCTGTAAATTAATTCATTTTAGAAAAATGCTTCGTAATGATAAAAATTGATCAGCTTTCTAAATGCAAATACTTAGGTCTTTTAGTAGTGAAAGTCTTTAGCACCTGTCATAAGATGTAGCATCAGTTGAAAGAGGTTTTTCTCGCTAACAAAAGATACTGACGTGAGAAACATCATCTTAAAGCATTGACACTATAATAAGAGTTTTAAGGTTAATTAAGGTACTGCAATTGGAAAAGCAATAAATTATGCATGCATTACCAAGGAAAGAGTTCCGTTTTATCATGTTTTATTATAGGTACTAAATACAAAATTCATAAAGAAATGGGAAATTTTTGTAGAGATGCATAACAATCAGAGGCAAAAGAAAAGGTTCATGTACCTTCTCCAAAAATAAATAAATAAATAAATAAATAAAATAAAATAAAAAATTATTGAAACTTAGAGAAAAAATTGATTTTGTACAGTCTGATTAATGTAGGCAGTCAAGGCATAGAAAGTGGCCTTAAACGTAAATAAAATATGTATGTATAAACTTTTTTTTCTAAAGCTATTTTTTAAGATCTGCAGACTCATTCTAAGTAAAAGTTATAACTTTTATTTGGGTTTTTTAACTGTATGTAGAATGATTAATTAAAATCATTGATAATAAATTATGCAAGAATATCTAGATTATATATACTATGGATTGTTTATTTTTTCATATCAGTATTATTTATAAAACTTGTCCTATATTTGTCCTATATTTTTCGTGAAAAATGTCCTATGTATTAAAAGTTGACCACTTTTCTACCCCTGCAAGAAGGTGGTAAAATCATCAAACCATTAAAACAATATTCGTTTTTATTGCTTGATTAAAATTAAAGCTGGCCTGTCACTTTGATTCCCCCCCCCCCCCCCGGAGGTGGCTAGCGAAGGATGTATACTGAATGCACATTTTATCTGAAAACAACAAAAACCGCCCAAACGTGTATAGTTAAGCATTAATTTTCCAAAGCCAGGGAGGAGAGAAATTGAACCCACTGACCCCTCATAAAGGACGTGCCTGAAACAAAAATGTATATGGGTCATTCCATGCGAAATCAGCAAAATTCGCAAAAAAGTGGTGGCAGCATGGTAACAATTTTATGAAATTTGGTATACAGGTTCCTTTTATGCCTATATAAAAATATCTAAAATATTTTTGCTTAAAATTTTTTATTTAAATAGTTACATGCGATTGAAAATTGGTCAAATTGAACAGCATTCTCATAAATGCTAAATGTTGCACATTTGAAGGCTTGTATCTTGTTAACTATTTAATGAAAACATAAAAGTAATATGTTTTTGCAATCTATGGAGTAGGGTAATCAATCTGATATCAGTAAAATTTTCAAAATTATTATAGTTAACTTTTAACCGAGTCTCAAAAACTGAAAATATTTCAATTTTCTCATAATTAAGCATTTTATTTTTTAATCTCAATCTTTAAGGAATGCATTCGCTTTGATGAAATTAATACCCAATACTGTGCTAAGTATCATAAAAGAAATACCTTACTTTTGAAGTTGTATTTTGACTCATTTGTCTTCAAAATCAGTTTTAAACTTAGTGACAATTTTGTAAAATGATGATTTTCCCCGTTCACGTACACACCAAAATTCAAATGAGGGAAACTTCAGACAACTTTAAATTTTTTCGAGAATATAGAGCTGTGTTTCTACTATTTGCTTGAAGAAACTCGAAATTGGTTTTTGATTTTCAAACGTAAAATAAAATTCAGAAAAATAGCATTTTCTTTCTGTTTTATGGGTCAATCCATACAGGTTCGACGGATGGTTGCGCTCGAACCATTTTTAATTTTTTTGAAATTCATATCCCTAAAAGCTGCATATGAAAGATGTTTAAAACCCTCTTTTATTTTTTCTCTCAACTTTGATTTTTTGGAGGCCATCAAAAGTGATTTTCGTAGTCAAAAATGGGACTTTTAGACCTTTGCATTTTGGCCAAAATCTATTTGAATTACATTTATGGACAGTTAATTTAACGCTTTGATGTTAAAGTGCATAAGTTGATAGTCATTACATGGCTGAGTTACGTAGCTGTACGTTAATAATCAAAATAATGGCAACAGGTTAGTTCAAGACCAAATGGTAAAAATTTTACTCATTTCAAAGGGGGATAACTCACGTAGGGGACGGAAACACATAATAAAATACGGCAAAAACTAATCATTGGAACCATGCTAAAAAGAGTATGTAACTGTTGCTGTGTGTTTGTGTACCCTTTATAGATTATAGCCCCTCAAAATTCGGAAAAATGACATTTTTAGACCCCGTATAAACCAAAAGAGGATTAAATTAAAAATAAAATTTCCTGGTCAATTGAATATTTCATTCAAGTACTGATACCTATTATACATATTGTTTTTTTTTATTTGGTTTGTAAAAAAGATACAGGTCTTTGAAATTAAGCAATTTCGCTAGTCAGTTCACACACTAAAACAGAAATAAAAAGTGTAAAAACTTCATGGCACCTTCTTAAAATTACGTATATTGTGCCCTATATAATACATTATACTGAAAAAAACATATTGTAATTTTCAAAATAATTATTTTAATTTCATAACTTAGAAATATTTGGGCATGAATGAGAAGTTTATACTGTGTGGAACCTGTATGGATTGACCCTTATGTGAAATAACGAGAATTCAAAGAACTTGATAAACGACTAAATGATACAATAGCAAGTAAAATTGACATTTATTTCAATTAAAAAAAATGTACATTTCAGCATGTACTTCATAAACATGCTTTTTAGAAAATGAAAACACTAAAAAAATGGTTAGTTTTGCAAAACTTACAAAATAAAGAGAAATAACTAATGAAATTTTACCTTAGTTCAAGTTACTCTGATACACAAAATACGCTGATACCAATGATTAAAATTTAGTAGCATCTAAAAGACACTTCGAATATATTACGTAAAAAAAATGAGCAAATTTAGAGCATTCCCTCATTTTCAAAAAAACATCTGAAATAGAGGAAAAAATGAAATTTTTGGAAATTTTCGATTTTTTAAAGTACAATTTCGTCATCAAGAAATTCATAAACAGTTATTAAATTAGAGCAGATAGTTACTTATAGATGGTTTTTCAATCTGAATCATTTTTACTGTTATTTTTTCATTGAAAGAGCTAGAAGAGTGATTTAAAATCTGAAGTAGCAAAATTTCAATCTTTGTTAATATCTCAGATTCAAAAAAAGATCCGAGTAAATTTTACTTTGCTCTTTCTCAATAAAGATTTGTTTATAGAATACGGAAATATTTATTTTTTAAGTGTACGTTTATAACTTATGGAGTTATTGAGTCACAAACTGGCAGCAATGAACTCTGAAAATTTAGGCTTAGCGTAAGCATCAACTTCTAATTTCAATAACAAAGCAACAACCATTTTTTAAACTTTCATACTTTGCATTTCCTCATAGATATGCATGGTTTACCTGAATAAAAATTTTCATTGAAATCTGTGACATGTCAGCTACAGCTGATTTGCTCATTTCGCATGGAATGACCCATATTGAGTGCTAAAAATACATAACATAGTACAAACCCTTTAGTTTGCTTATTTCGTTATTTATTTAATTTAATTATTTTATTATAAATTTTATGTCCCATATTTAAGAACAAATTTATTTAAGTTCTGCATTTTGTCTTTTCCTTTTTTTTTTTCTTCAAATTTAAACATCTGCCTCTGTTTATGCAAGAATGCATGTCAACTGCTGATTATTTTTAACTAAAACTAATTTAATATTTGCTTTGCTTTTGTATCATAGTTTATGACAACATGAGCCGAAAGTATTGGTATTTTCAAATGATAAATGGATGCTCTCGATGGAATGTTTTCGTTTTTGATACAGCAAATCTTTAACAAAAATGGTTTTATTGCACCAAAATAGGAATTTTATTATTATTATTATTATTATTGTTATTATTATTACTATTGGTATTATTATTTTGCAATCACTATATTGCATTTTATTCTTTCACACTTAAAAAAAATATTACTGTATTGTTGAATGATGTTTCGTTGTTTGGATTTTATTTTCATATTTTTGTAATTTATATCTTTGTTTCCACCAGTTTATTTTTCATACTAATGATTGTGTGTAGTCCTATCTCTTCCTATGTTTTCCTATTTTTTTAAGTGAGTTTTTCCTACTTTTCCTAATTTTTTAATTTTTGATGCCTTATTTCCTACTTTTCCCTCCTACTGTTGCAGACCATATTTGACGCGAACCCAGTACAAGAGAAAATAAACTGATTGCATTACCGTGACTCTCGTCATTCTTCGCTTCATGTATTAGCAACTTAGCTCCGGCGTAATTTGGAAAAAAGTTTTCCCAATATAAAAATATACTTACCTAAATGCTTCATTAGGCTAATATAGGGAAGGCCAGCATGACGTAAGTTTTCTTACGTCATTAGCTCATTTTCTCGACTAATGGAGTAGCACTAATGCCGCAATGGCTATTACATTTTCTTTTTCGTCAGAGTTATATATTGCCCTTAAGAGTACCTAATTTGTTATTCACTTCCCCCCAAATACTTTGATGTTATTAATTGCAGCCGATAACTTTCGTAACCTGGGAAAAATTCTGCTTGTAGCACATGCGAACTGAAATGAACACTATGAACGGATAATTCTTCCGTTCTTTTCATCAAATTATTGTATAATTGTTGTTAATGCATAGATATTTGATGAAATCAATCAATTTTTTTAGGAAGAGGAGGGGGGGGGGGGTAAAGTTTTTGGAGTAAATGTGAAGGATGGAAAGGATTTTATCTCTGATGTGTGTGTGTGTGTCGTAGTTCTCTGTCGAAATTCAAGAGAATTCCAACATTGATCGATTTTTGTGTGCCTCAAAAATGCTTGTAACCGTGCCTTCTGATGACTATTGTGCTGTTACGATAAAATAATGACTGAATGTTGAGTATAAACAGTAAGTTACCGTCCCGAACCAGGGTTACAGACAACCCAGTCATTATATCCAGAGAATTTACTGTTAAATACCTAAGATTTATCCTCAATTCCCGAGTCGAACCGCATCATGCCGTGGACACTCGCATGTGCGATGCATTTACTTTATCTACCAGTTTGTTGGCATTCTCAGCTTTGATCAGATGATATCTGTCTCCAGCTTGGTTATTCACTAATCCAGACTGATGAGTTCTTCCTAGATTTAAACTGCAGTCTCTGGGTGTGATAATCGGACTGTCTGGTACATTGCATGTAAATATTGAGCATTGAAATATATATTTAAAAGAAAAGATAGCCAACGAGCAATATGTAGGATTTAAATGTATGTTGCGCATTGAAATAGATTTAACTTTCTTGTAACCAAAATATAAAGAACAAATGAATTGGATGCTCAAAGTCATTTTGCTGTTGATGATAATGTGGAACTCCTAGTGCTAAATATTTCGCAATGATATTTTTACTGCAATTGCTTCACAAATGGTTTGTTTGAGGGCATAAATGAATACCAGTAACCAAATTATTCTTCTCCGTAACTTTTCGCTTTGCTTTTACTAATGGAATAACTAAGCGGCGGAAACAGGAGGCGTGCTGTTTATCAAATTGCTCCCAGCAGTGCTAAACACAATTCTCAGGTACCAAACTAAACCACTTTCTCCCTTCTAATGACTAGTCCAACCCCCGACTACCCCGAGAGCACATAATCGAAACCTTACCGCGCCGTTAGGGCGGCCACAATTATGTCACTTAATGTAAAAGCTTCCGCGCTGGTGACGTCATCTCATCAAAATCATTACAGGGACCGCTTTACTCTGAAGGACCCGAGGAATCGCACGCGCACCAATTACATCGGTGGCGTAAAATAGTTCTCCGCTTAAATGAGCACTGCCTCGGGTCGCTGCGTAATTAGAATTTAAGAAGATAGTTTGGTATGTGAAGCGTGCTCTCTCAAGAACACACTATTTGTGCAGTTTTAGGTTTGCTGTTATTGCACCGTTCATTTTGCAATTAGTATCCCATCGCAGATATTTGAATATTCTTTGTTTTTTCACGCTGATTCGCTGAAGCGTAACCGTAAAATTTAATTGTTTAGTGAAAAATTAACCTGGCCTCTCTGAAGCAGGTTTCACAATTTTTCATTATTGCTGCTCAGATTTGCTAAAATTATTCCAAATGTTATGCCAACTGTTCTTGCATTCTAGAGCGCATTAAGGGGGGGGGGGGGTAGCCACCTAGAACCCTTAGTTTAAAGTCATATTTGCAATGACTGATCAAATGTTCTCGGAGAAAATTCTGCTTTAATATTTTTGTCTTACCCCCCTTCCAGGAGAAAATTCTGCTTTAATATTAATATCCCTCCCCCTTTCTAAGAGAAAATTCTACTTCAGCATAAGGTTCGTCCTCCTTTCCCAGAAGAAAATTTTGCTTTAATATTAATGCCCCTCTCCCTTTCCAGGAAGAAATTCTACTTCAGTATTATGGTTCCTCCTTCTTTCCAGGAGAAAGTTCAGCTTTAATATTAATGTCCCTCCCTCTTCCAAGAGAAAATTCTACTTTAGTATTAAGGTTCCTCCTCTTTCCAAGAGAAAATTCTGATGTAATATTAATGTCCCTCTCCCTATCCAAGAGGAAATTTTACTTCAGTATTACGGTCCCTCCTCCTTTCCAGGAGAAAATTCTTCTTTAATATAACTGTCCTTCCCCCTTTCCAGGAGAAATTTCTTTTTCAATATTACTGTTTCTTTCTCTTTCCAGGATAAAATTATCACCTATGCTAAGAGATTGCATTAAAATGATACTAATTTTTAACCGGCTTCAAAAAGGGGGCGGTGGTTATCAGTTCATACCGTATGTATGTTTTTTTTTTGTCCACTTACTGCGTCTCACCTAGTGAACCGATTTTGATGATTCTTTTTTTAATGGGTAGGGGCTGGCTCAACTTAGGTCCCATTACTTTTGTTTGACCATATTTGTTCTTTAGAAAAAAAGCTGTGGTCAAAATAAAGTAAATTTCATGCAGTTTCCCTATGAAATGATTAAATATAAAATTCATTGTTACAAAAGTTTGGCACCATATAACAGTAACACTAATAGTAATAATGATAATTTTGGATGAAGGCTTCTATGAAGCAAGCATCAAGTTTCTTCAGTGTCATTGCTGCTTAGCCTTCATAATGCTACCAGGTTAGGTTTGCCTCAACTATAGTAGTATTTTTATCGTTATCATCTATGCCAGCGGTTCCCAACCTTTTTCCCCTTGCGAACCACTTCCAATATCCGAAAAAAGTTGCCGAACCCCTTGTGCAGTAAGTAATGAGTAAAAAAAATGTTTTTGTATATGACAAGTAGAAAAACAAAATTGCAAAAAGTAGAAGGCCAAACATTTCTACGAACTAAAATGCTAGCAGGAAAATGAAGTTAAAAAAAAAATAAATAAATAAATAAAAATAATAATACATTGCCAAAAAATAAGATATTTTGTGGAATAAGGAAGCTCATAGCTTGTCTCAAATATTTACGGTATACATTAAAAATGCGGAATAAAATACGCATATTGAAAACTAATAGAAACATTTGTAATTAACTCTTCTTACACTAAAAGTATTTTTTCCCAACAAATATATTTTTAAGCTAACTTCTTACAAGTGAAATTTCCTGCATAAATTTCATGAATCTCTTTATTATATATGTACAGTGTAAATTAAGTTGCAAGGTTCCATTCCGTTGATATTTTTTACTGCGTACCTCACATTCGAACACAGGAAATGTTCTTAAATAATTTATTTTTCACCCGCCCCCCTCCCCCAGTGGTGTTTTTAGGCTGTTAGCCATTTCTTCTCTTTTTTGGCTATAATGCTGGAAGTAAATTGTGGTCTATGTAGTGTGAAAATTATAGTATCAAATAACTGCGCGATCGCATTTCATACCAAGAGAAATGCGATAGCTCTTCGTCACACACAAATAGCAAAGAAACTATACATCGAAATTAACTAAAGATGCTTCAGACACTTGTATATGGCCTGTGCAATGTTTCCATCAGGCTTAATCGAATTGTTCTGAATTTCTGAAAAAACCGAAGCATTCATATTCTTTCAACTGAATTCATTGCATTCAGAAGTGGAGCTTTTTCGACATGGCTTCAGTTCTATCATTATCAATGAAAACCGCCTTCTAATGACAGACTTCATGTTTAAATGCAAAATATGTCAACAAGTAGGCAAACATTTTATGCAAAGAGAGAAAGAGAGAGGAATGTGCCAAAAAAAAAAGTTATAATAATAATAATAATAATAATAATAATAATAATAATAATAATAATAATAATGGGGAAAAAAAACGCTTGAACTTAAGACCTCATTTTAAACAAACCTGTAAAATTTCCGCCATGACAATATTATTTTCGCGAACCCCCAGGGATTCGCGAATCACTGGTTGGGAACCGCTGATCTGTGCCAATAACAGATGACCCGCGCTAAGTAAGGAGATACAGGATTGCATCATAAGCAACTTGTACGCTGTGAAATGTAAATTAGTTAGGGAAAACGTAATATTTAAATATTGCTGAAATACATTTACACTAAAAAAATGAAATAAAAAAATTTTGAAAAAAAAAGAAAAAAAGAAAGAAAACCAAAGAACCGACTTTAAAATTGCTCTAAAAAGTGAAAAATAATTTTATTCTTTAAACACCATCGATATTACTTTTAAATATAATTTTTGAAGTTGGCCCAAAAACGATAGATAAAATCATTCACAGCCATAACTCAACTACAACTATAAATTTAACCAGGTCCAGTTTCTTCACTACCGCATACATTATGCATTGATAACAGCATATTTGAGTAACGATATAAATGTTTTGTTCCTAACTTTGGATGATTTTCTGAAAAAAATATGAACGAAGCATGGCAACAATGAATTTTACTTTTTGTTTTTGCGCCAACTTCAAAAATTATATTTAAAAATCGATGGTGTTTAAATAATAAAATTATTTTTCACTTTTTAGAGCAATTTTGAAGGCGGTAATATTTTTTTATCTATTTACAAATGGCCAAGTGCTATTTTAAACAAGTTCGTGCAACCGAGGCTATATGCCTAGTTATTTATTTACTTTTTTTAAATCAATGACTTTGTAATTATTAGACAATATGTCAAGTCCAAGTATATTAGCAGCTAGTTGCAATATTTTGTTAATTTACTATTAGCATTGGGGCAATGAAAATGCAAATTTTCAATGCAGTTAACTTGCCTAAGCAACTTATTTTTCTTGGTCATTTAGCTTGTACAATATTCATGTTTTGTTCTCTTTAAGCTGAATAACACACTTGAAATACTGTGTTATTTAGTTTACTTTGAAATGCATACACGTATAACGTATATACACGTATATTCTTTGTTTTATTTATATAGATTTGTCTCTGAGAAATATCGAGATACATGAAAAATGTAGGAATGAAAACAATTTTTTTTTAAATTAAATTTTAATGAACTCTAAATTAAACATTGCGATACACCAATTGAAATAAACCGAAATGCCTTACTTGATATCTCTCTCATTTTCATATATTTTAAATGAGTTAAAAAACTCGTTATGGTTTTTACTTTCTCATACTATATTTTTCCTCAATTCCTATAAAAACGAAAAAAAAAAAAAGCAAAGGGGTTTTTTAAAGAATCTTATTCGTTATGTCTGTATATTTTCGATGGAGAGAGGATACTTTATATTCTGTTGCGTTAGAGATGAAAATTTTTGAAGCTACAAGTTTTCGCAGAACATTTCGAATCTCTTCGGTTGAAATTCTTTCCCTCCCCTGCCTGCCTCCCCCTCCCCAAACAGCACTTGTAATTTCAGCACTCGAAGTGAAACACCTTAAACACTTTATTTAAATTACACCGGCAGGGCCCATTAGAGTGTAATTCAAAAACTGCTGGAATGTGTATTCTTCAATGTGAAAGAATTCGTCTGGAAATAAATTAGAAAGAAAATTTCCGAAAGAAAGAAAGTGAGGGATTTGACAATCATTTCACATGTAACGGAATTGAAACATGGAATGCAAGGGAAAATGTTTAATACGTTCTGTTATTTTTGCATACGTGCTAAAAGTTTAACAGACTTGATAAAATGTAATTGGAATTGTAGTTGTCGCTGAATCGTATTTGTTATCTTTTCTAAGTTCAGGAGGAGAAACTGCTTGTTTATTGTATTTAAAAACTCATTTTTTTCTTAATACTAAATTTTACAATTTAAAGTACAGTGTTTACGATATAAATATTTAGAAAGTATGTTTTGGGAAATGGACCAATTTTGGAGCTTTTCTCTCTCTCTTTCAGCTCCAGTATTGATATTCTCTTCACTCCATTGGGAGTGAAAAAGTTTAATATTGTTTTTCAGAATTACACTGCTGGCCACACAAACTGCAATGACAAGAATGGCTAAAGATATCACAGCGAAATTTATTTGGCAGCTAACATGTTGTACAAAGATCAAAGGATTGAAATTACATCCTCTTGTGACATGTGGATGATGACGGAACCAGTAGTTGGTAAATGGTTGTTGGCTATGACTGGCATCTGCATGGAATCAAAGATGCTTTGGGTATATCCTTGGGTACAGCAGTCCATGTGGCTTTCACATATTGCTAAGGTTGTTCTGGTGTAGCAGCGGCTGGTGTATCACGGGCCGGTTGCTGTGCAAGCATGGGACGCACGTTTTCAATTGGCAAATAGATCGGGAGAACAAGCTGGCCTTGGACATTGCATGCCACGTGTGGAGATGCATTATCCTGTTGGAATCTTAAAGCAAGAATAAGTAAATGAAGGGAGATAGTCCAATCATTGGTCTAACTAAAGCTGGGGCAAAAGACATGTGACTCAACAACGACGAATGATTGACATGTTTTGGATGACACTGGTGAAAAAAACCTGATTTCTTCCCCCCCCCCCCAATGCTTTGCTTTAAAATCTATCACGTCGCTTGGAGCTTCACGAATGAAAGTTTTGACTCCCTCCATTTTATCTTTTAATGGTTGGAATATTGTTGGTGGCACGTGCTTTATGTACAGGAGCATCACGAGCCTCAAGATATACCTCAAAGATATGATATAGTGCTCGCTGTACCGTGTGCCGGCAATGCGTACTAGAAGGTCACGGCAGTGATATCCAATACCACCCCAAACCATGATACCCAGTGCAGGACCAGTGTGGTGAAGCAAAACGCCCAGTTCAGTAGCCAGAGTGTCTCCAAACTCGAATACAAACATCGTGACGTTGCAAGCAGAAGCGGGATTCATCAGTAAACACAATATCGTTCCATTTTGTTGCCCATACCCGCCGCTCATCGCATTATTGGTGGCGCAAACGCCTGTGGTATCCAGTCTAGAGTAAACGAAGCAATGTCGCTTTGCGAAAATTCTACTCAGCTGCAAACGGCGTCGAATGGATGCGTAACAGACAAAATCTATGGCTCGTGATGTGGTTGTGCGATTTATCACTGCCATGTGCACAATTTGCCTGTCATCACGGGCAGGGCAGTGAAGCAACGAGGTGGGTGCGATCGGCCTCGTCCGTCGGTCCGTCGTTCCCTCTTGCATCCAGCGATTACAGATCAACATTATAGTTGCTTGGTTTCGTCCAACACGTTGACCGATTTCTCTATCTAAATGACAATCCGCAATTATTATAGATGATTGGCTACTATTCTTCCTTAGTCGAATTCAGAAACTTGATCAAAAGACGCTCGATGTCGTATGTGCCACGAGGTGTAGATTTAGATAGAGTATAACTTACGTCAAAAAAAAAAAAAAAAAAAAAATTCGCGCCAATCTCTTCTTCTCCTTTATAGCGCTTCCCTGTTTGCTACGTTCACCCGTGATAACGTTCTTCTGCTTTGCAATGCTAATAATTGAACAGCAGAATACTTAAAAAAAAAAAATTGAAAATTTTGAATCTTGGCGAGTTCCCTTCAGAAATTATCACTAGCAAGTAAGTAAAACGTTAATCAACTCTTTTGTGGGTATTGATGCAAATTTGGAAAATATTTGCACTTATATCAGCTAGGTGGTTTTCAAAATACTTACAATTTAACGAAATTATGTGAGATAGAACAACTTAAAAATTGGATTTCATTTTATAAATATTATACACATGAAACTTTAAATGTATGCAAGACATTTCCCTGCAAAAAGTAAACAAATGCTTCGCAATCTAATTAATTATTGATTCTACATCAAAACGAAACCCGGAGCACGCGATGTTTTAATAGGTTTTATCTTTTTTCCTTTTCCTTATAAAAACATTAACCAGCAATCTCTCGTCTAGCCCCAGGTCACGTTAAAACCTAGGCTTCCCTAAGCGCCATCTGGCGGTGGCAAACGTCGTTTGTCAGTTCGTGCAATTTTGCTGTCGTGGAACAATTAATGGAAGCCAATAAAAAGTCCTTTTGCTTGATTAACTTTAACGCCTCTGCTTCAAATTGAATCAAAACAAAACTGTTTTGCAAATTATATTTCTCCGCGAGTAAAGTCAACAGCGATGTTTAAATTATGCTGCTCATCGATGTTTTAATTAGTTTTTGTATCACATTCCTGTTTGTGTTAGGCTTGTGCAAGAAAATGCCTCACTGGTTTTAAATGGGACAATAATTAATCAAACACTCCGTAAGTAAAGAATCGTTACTCTGAACAAAGTTACTGCTCTTTTATTTAATTTACTTGGCGACAGCACGAATTTAAAATCTAGTTGAAAATATTTCGCAAATTTACGAAGACTCTCATAAAAATATGAAATTGTCCTGCTTTGAACGGGGGGGGGGGGGGGAACCCTTCGACTTTTTCATACCTTTTCCTTAAAATTTCAGGGAGATTTCCAAATATTAGACGATTTTTTAAACCAGCTTATTTAAAGCACAAAATTAGTGTCTAAGAATATGAAGCTATGTTCTGAATCAGCAACATGTGTCTATTATATTATCTCATTTTTCGAACGTAGAGCAAAAATGCAATTTATTAGTCATGATTAACTTCTTTATCTTTTGGTATGACGTTGTTAAAGATCAGTTTGAGAAGTTTTTCTTATGGCCAGTCGCGAATAAAAGCAAATATCGTAGCCACATTTTTTCACTAGTCGCCACTTTTGTGTAGACACCCCCCCCCCCCCCAAAAAAAAACCTTTAACAACAACAAATTAAATTTTAAATTTCCGGTAAAACACAAAAATTATCAGTTTAAACAAGGATTTTTTGTAAATAATGGCAACAATTTTAACCCATGCCACAGGAGGGGTTGAGGAGAGTTGCGACCGAGAAGCGAATGATACTAAGATTTTTAGTCGACACTCTTTTATTCAGTCGCCTCGTGGCGAGTGGCGGCAGCTAATTTGTATAGCAATCTGAATTTCCGAGTTTTGGGTCCTGTACAGTAGGGGGGGGGGGCCCGAAAACGACTTTTTTTTTAATTTGGGGGGGGGGGGCCCGAAAACGACTTTTTTTTTAATTTCGATGATGGGTAGTGCGGAAAAGGTGCCATTAATAGACCAAAGTGCACACAAAAATTTGATTTCTTTCTTTTTGCACAATTTCTTGATCTGCCGCTATTGGGTTAAAGTTTCGAAAAAATGCTGTTTTTTCATGTTTTTAGCCAAAATTAGTAAAAATAGTATGTTTAAATTTTTGATGATGAGTTGCGCGGAAAAGTTTCCGAGGAGGCACTAAACTCCCATAAAAAGTTTGAGGTGTGTGGTATAGTTCTTTCCTTTGCCACAAATGAGTAGAAGTTTTAGCAATTTTCAGTTTTTTTAACGTTTTCAATAAATTTTCTTAAATAGTAAAATTTTCTTTTCGCCATATTCTCTGGCATAACTATATAGTTTTATCACATGTGATGCATTTTTAAATGCGAGGTGTGTTATAAAATAACTACTTATTGTGTACAATTTTTTTAATTTAAGATATGCTTTTGGAAAATTTAGTGCAGCTCGCTGTTTGGTTTGCGTTCAAAACCAACAGGAGTAAAGCAGAATTCGTTCGTAATCAGTATTAAATCTTTTTAAATAAGAACAAAGTTATTATCTCTTAACTAAAAACAGTCGCATGAAACGGCACACCCGTAAGAACATGAAAAGAAAAACAAAAAACAACGGTGTCATTTCAGGAGTTTAAAAAAAGAAGGAATTAAATAAAAAACTGCCGCTTTTGGTGTACATTTTTCATACAAACGAACTCCAGTTCTGACACCTGATATATAAAATAGAGAAAGTATCAATCAAACCCGAGCTGATGGCCTACTTATGTTATCATTCTAGGTTACCTTGTCATGTATTTCTACATTGGCAAAAGAAAAGGAAACTACTGAAAATTTGAGCACAGACCAAAAACACGTAATTGGTTGCTGTGCAACTGTTTCAACTGGACTGTGCTCTCCTGAGTTTCGAGACAGCCAACCATGCCTATCACGTAGTCTCGGTGGCTCACAGCTGCCCACAAAACTCTTTGCTTTCACTTAAGTACCTTGAAACCCAAAGATACCTCACGATGTCTCGCACTGTTCGTAATATGAATTTATTTGCCCATATGATTTGCGTCAAGAAACGACCAGGGTACGCAAAAGGATTTAAAAAGTAAATAACATGGCCTGGAACTGACGAAACTGACGAAAACCAAGGTATCAAAACATTGTGATGAATATTAATTGAATAAGATAGCAATTATATGTATAAAAAGAAGATACAAGGATTATAAGAAATTCGAATGTTTAAGGTTTAAGGTTCTAAAATTAAAATTCAGGTTAACTGAATACGACGATATGCTCCCGGTTTGGTTCTCAACCAATATCAGCCAACCTCGGATCACGAAATGTCTTCATCACAAGAAACTGAAATAAACATAGTATTGAGAACAATTTTAGAATCTGAAGTGCTACGCCAGCTGTATGTAGTAAATAGAAATACTATTAAAACAGCACGAAATTTGCAGATGGCCACGAAGGAAAAGATGACTTTCATTGTAGCAATACTGTAACAGAGGTAAAAGCACTAAAAGGCAGAAATGCAACTCGAAAAGGCTTTTATTACCTAAAACAGTGTAGACAAAAACTCTCTGTTGAAAGTACAAGCAGAAATCTTCTGTACATCCACACCATCTTTAGTTCTGTGTTGAGTTCTGTACTGTTTAACCTTAATTTTGAACGCAGCTGCACAAAGTTTTCGAATAGCACATTTAAAATTTAAAATTTTATATGCAATAAGTAGTTAATTTATGACACACCACGCATCTAAAAATGCATCAGATGTGATAAAAATATATAATTAAGGCAAAGAAATATGGCGAAAACAATTTTTACTATTTGAGAAAATTTATTGAAAACGTTAACAAAACTGAAAAAATGTTTTTCGGCCCACCCTACTGTACAGGCCTAAATTAAGGAAGCCCTACTAAATTAAAAAAAAAAAAAAAACCCTTTACACTCAAATTTTGTCATTAAATTTATTCATGCAAAATCAGCCGAATTTTACACATGTCTTCCTAATTTTCAGTTTTCAATGTTGGAAACTCTGCGTTTTTACTGCATAATACAAAAGCATAGTCTTAAAAAATGGTATAAATTCGAACTGAAATTTTCTTTTTTCTAAAATGAAAGCGCAATAAAACTCGCTTGATGTAACACATTATGGCATATATATTATTTTTAATCCCAAAGTCTTATTTCCTACTCGCACGTAATTATTATTGAGTTTGAAATGACTGTCCCCTCTTTCACTCCGAAAATTTCCTTCCTTTGCAGATCTTCTGTGGCGGTTTTAATTTCGAATTTTACCCTTCCGCATCACTCGTTAAATGTTATATCTTTTGTCGTTTTGGGAAATCATTCGAATTTGAAATTCACATTCCAGAACGTTCTGTGGCCGTTGATAACCCGCCGCACATCTTTGTTCTTGGTTTTAATACCGGTGCTTAATTTAGGGAAAGACGACGGTAATCTTAACGTAATTAAGTGAAGAGGGTTCAGAATATATATTAAACTCCTCGATCGATTTTGCAATTAAACCTTTCGATTTCGTTTTATGCTAGAAGTATACCTAATCTCTCGCTTTGTACCATTAGTGTTAATATGTTTTCTCTTTCTTATTGGAACATCTGTTTTCTTTCGGCATTCGTGATTTGAATATTGATTTTTCTTTGAGTAGGGAAGATACATCATTGGAGTAAGCAGGTTGAGCAGAATGCTCAATTTTAATATTTATCGCCATCTTAGAGCAGGAGTTAGTAACTAGAAAGAGATCACTGATTTAGGAGATGCTGATGGAAAGATCTCAAGTCACGTGGTTCAACTACGACGAATGGGAGAGACACGTTTTACGTGAAACAAGTGAAAAAAAAAAAGATTTCTTCCAATACTTTACTTTTAAATATACCGCGTGGCTTCAGCTCCTTGCTTCAAAATTTGAAAGCTTTACTCTTTCCACCTTTTATTAATTCTCAATTATCGCCATAGAGCGCCTTCATCCGAGTGTTCAAAGTTCTTGACTCAGGAAATCTGGATGCAAAATTGTCCAAAACTGAATGAACCAAGTTTCGACTTATTGAAATGCGCGAATTGGATACTAAAAGTAAATAATGTTACAAATTCTGTAAATAGTAATTATTGTAGGGACGTAACCTGTAAATAGTTTCCCGTAATGAATATACAACCCCTTTTTCATTCGGCTAAATTATACGACCCCTATTTTCTTTCTTTTCATTGATAACGGTCTACGCATTTCGCGAAGAGGTAAGAATGTTGTGGAAAATTCTTTTCGGTGTATAAAAGCCGTTAGCGATGGATAAACAGGGGAGTTTCGATTCAGATTTCGAACTGAGTGTGTGTATTAGCTCTGTTTATAGCGAGGCATTTCGCTGTGTTGTTTTCGTATTTGGAAGTAAATACGTGTGTAAACGTTGAGTTTACGGTGTTGCGTGATAATTGCTTAATTGCTGATGAATAATTTTGCAGTTGTTGACGATCTTTCCTGTACATAGTGTAAATAAATTTCCTGTGCTTTTATCAAGAACTGTGTCTTCATTTCAAGAAAGTGGAAGTCGCACCGAATCCGTTACAATTTGGCGCCCAACGTGGGGCTACTTCTGGACTTTCTTGGAGTAAGTGTGACTTTGGACATTTTTTTTCATAAAGACTGTTTGAATTTATAGACTTTGTTTTTATGGTGATTACTCGCGCAATGGATGACCAATTAAAACAACTTCTGGAAGCAATTAATGCTGTGAAAAGCGACCTGACTGAAAATATGGCGGCTAATCAAGAACAATTAAATAGTGATTTAACTGCTAAAATTACTACAAGTCAAAATGAAATAAAAAGTGACCTAACGTCGATGAAAACCATGATGGAGAATCAACTAACCGCCATGGGAGATAAAGTTGATGCTCTGGAAGAAAAATTTGATACTGTGGAAGAGCGTATCGCCAATGTGGAAAATAAGTTAGAAGAAGAAGACAAGAAATTTACCTCATTTAAGGAAGAAATAATTAAAGACATGGAAAGGAGATTGGCGACCGCGGAAAGCAGCTCTGTACAGTTTGGCGCTCCCACATCGGTTGCTCGACCGTCCATTAAACTTGCCACATTTGATGGGAAAACTTCGTGGCAGGTTTACAAAACTCAATTCATGATAGTGGCGGAAGCGAACGGATGGGACTCTGCTACCAAGGCCTGCCATCTTGCAGCATCCCTGAGAGGTGACGCAGCGGACATTCTTCAGACCCTTCCGGAAAGCCAGCGCCTGGATTTTGCCGCCCTCACATCTGCGTTGGAGCTTCGCTTCGGTGAGAAGTGCCAGAAAGATTTCAGCCGACTCCAGTTGAAGTCCCGTTTCCAGAAAACCGGGGAAACCTTGCAAGAGCTAGCGGCGGACGTCGAGAGACTGTCTCATCTTGCTTTTTACGACTGCCCTGCGGATGTTCGAGACAACCTGGCACTCAACTACTACATCGACGGGGTTCGAGATCCGGAAATCCAGAAAGCTCTACGGATGGCGGATGTCAAAGACCTGAATTCTGCTGTTGTGTATGCGATGAGATACGAGGCCGCCCAAGAAGCAACCCGTGTGCATCGCCATCTAATCCGGACTCAGGAAGCTGATGAGTCTGATTCCAGGTCGTCCCACCTCGCTGAACTTGAGAGACAACTCGGTGACTTGACAAGACATCTGAGCAGCATAACAGCCCAAAAGAAACAAGAGCAGAAGTGCTGGAAATGCGGTAGTGAAGGACACCTGCGAAGGAGTTGTCCGGCTCGCCAAGCTACGCGAGGGAAAGAGATCACCTCCACCAGAGCTCTGCAGATTTCCTCTACTAGTAGTGGCAGTGATGGACTTTTCATTTACGCACATGTAAATGGGAACCCCTGCAGACTGATTGTTGACACTGGAGCCAATGTGACAATCATTAGGACAGATGTGGCTCGTGAATTTGGATTGAAACTGCTGTGGACATCGCCACGCGTAAGTCTCCAGACTGTGACAGGTGACAAGATCGAGATTGACGGTAAAGTGGACTTGGAAATAGTGTTTGGGAATGCCACCTACCATCATACGGCATTCGTCGCTAATATCACGGACCCCTTCATCCTCGGATTGGACTTTTTGAAGAAATATGACTTCACTCTCGACTTCAAGACTAATGAGCTGCACTCGATAAGAGAAGACGTAGCCGTTTTCCCCGCAGAAAGTGATGTAAAATCCGCTCATCAAATAATAGCCCAAACTGATTTATCGATTCCCTCAAGGTCAGAATCATTAATACCTGGCTCCCTTGAAGAAAGCAATAGTTTTCGATTTGGACTCATTGAATACCCTAACCTAAGCAATAGCCTAAAAGGAGTACTGGTAGCATCTACGCTTGTGGACCTTTCTAAGGATGTAATTCCTGTGAGAGTCGCCAACGTGAATGAAAGGCCAAGGAATATCCGAAAAGGTGAAGTGTTGGCAACTTGTACTCCAGTAAACTGCATCATTAGAAGAATCAATTCCCCTGAGACTGTGTCTTCTGAGTCCTTGACGTCGAAGTTAATTGGGAGTGCGCCATTATCGAAAGATCAAAGAACTGCTGCGGAACAATTGGTGGATGACTTCAAGCATCTGTTTTCATCTACATCGGAGGATGTTGGCCGTACGAATTTAACGCAGCATAGGATTTACACTGGAGAACACCCCCCTATTAAACAGCATCCAAGACGACTACCGTTCGCCAAGAAGGAAGAGGTTGAGACCCTCCTGAAAGAGATGAAGGAGAATGATGTAATCGAACCGTCTTCCAGTCCTTGGGCCTCTCCCATCGTCTTAGTCCGAAAGAAAGATGGCTCCACCAGATTTTGTGTCGATTACCGACGGCTGAATGAAATCACCAAGAAAGACAGCTACCCTCTTCCACGGATAGACGACACCTTGGACACTCTTTCCGGACACAAGTGGTTTTCGACCCTGGACTTGAAGAGCGGCTACTGGCAGGTTGAGATACACCCTGATGACCGAGAGAAGACAGCGTTTACAACTGGACAAGGCTTATGGCAGTTTAAAGTGATGCCCTTCGGCCTCTGCAATGCACCAGCTACGTTCGAGCGTCTTATGGAGACAGTGTTAAGAGGACTTTCCTACGAATCCTGTCTGGTCTACTTAGACGATATCATCATCGTGGGACGCAGTTTCGAAGAACATCTGGCAAATCTTAGGAAGGTGCTGCAAAAGCTTAAGGAAGCCAATCTGAAGTTAAGCCCGTCCAAATGTAATTTGTTCCGCCGGGAAGTGAACTACCTTGGTCACATCATCTCTTCTGAAGGTGTACAAACCGATCCAGATAAGGTATCTGCAGTCAAGAGTTGGAGTCGTCCCGAAGACATCCATCAGCTGCGAAGTTTCCTGGGGCTCTGCACGTACTATAGGAAGTTTGTGAAGGGTTTTTCCAACATTGCACGACCTTTGCATAAGCTGACGGAGATCAAGCAAAAGTTTGAATGGTCCAAAGAATGCGAAGATGCATTTCTACGACTGAAGGAGGCTTTAACATCAACGCCTACCCTCGCCTATCCTCAGCCTGAAAAACCCTTCATCCTGGACACTGATGCGAGCAATGGGGGCATCGGAGCTGTTTTATCCCAAGAAATTGACGGAAATGAACATGTCATCGCTTACTGGAGCAAATGCTTATCAAAGTCGGAGCGAAATTACTGCGTCACCAGAAAGGAGTTACTGGCCATAGTGAAAGCTGTAGAACACTTCCATCATTACCTCTACGGCCGAAAATTTCTGCTTCGGACAGATCATGCCTCGTTAACTTGGCTTTTGAACTTCAAGAATCCAGAAGGCCAGATAGCCAGATGGATACAGCGGCTCCAGGAATATGACATGGAGATCAAGCATCGAAAAGGGTTATCTCACGGTAATGCTGACGCTTTATCAAGGAGACCCTGTCCTGAGAACTGCCACTATTGTTCCCGAATCGAGAAACAGTATGGAACGACTAGCCCTACCGCCTATCAGGTGACAGTGATTCAACATCATCAGAACCTGATCCATGGAGTGATGACCAAGTTCGAAAAGATCAACTTGAAGACCCCGACATAAAACCAATTTTAGAGTTCATGGAAAGTGACAGTCGACGCCCTAGCTGGCAGGACGTTTCCATCTTCAGTCCTGCAACAAAAAGATACTGGGCTTTATGGAACTCACTCCATTTACGGAACGGCGTGCTACACCGGAAATGGGAATCTGACGACGGCAAGACATCTAGGTGGCAGTTACTACTTCCTCGATCCAGGATTTCAGATGTTCTGAAAGAAATACATAGTAGTGCGACTGGAGGACATTTTGGTGTCTTGAAAACTCTCAATAAAGTTCGGGAGCGCTTCTTCTGGAGCAAGGTGAAGGATGACGTGGAGAAGTGGTGCCATTCTTGTGACGCCTGTGCTGCTCGTAAAGGACCGAAGAAGAGAAGCAGAGGGAAGCTACATCTGTACAACGTTGGAGCTCCTTTCGAACGAATTGGGATCGACATCCTGGGTCCTCTACCAAGAACTGCTGATGGGAACAAATACATTCTTGTTTCCATCGACTACTTCACCAAATGGCCGGAAGCATATCCCATTCCAGATCAAGAGGCTACTACCGTAGCAGAGACTCTAGTCCAACATTGGATCTCGAGATATGGAACACCTTTGCAGATTCATTCCGATCAAGGGAGGAATTTCATCTCTGCTGTGTTTAAGGGCCTATGTCAAATTCTCGGAATTGAGAAAACTAGGACAACACCACTACACCCACAATCGGACGGCATGGTGGAGAGATTTAACCGCACAATCCTGAACAATCTCTCACTTATGGTATCCAGAAATCAACAGGATTGGGACAAGAAGCTACCTTTGTTCCTGCTGGCCTACCGCAGTGCTGTCCACGAGACTACCGGATATGCCCCATCTCAGATGCTCTTCGGACGAGAGCTTCGGCTACCTTGTGATCTCGTCTTCGGTCGTCCTCCGGATGCGCCTTCATCGCCTGAGGAGTACATCCAGGATCTCCAGGCCCGGTTGGAAGACGTTCATAACTTCGCACGAGAGCGAATCAACATCGCGGCGGAGAAGATGAAGACCCGATACGACACAAGGTCTACTGGACATGAATTCAACGAAGGCGACAAGGTTTGGTTATGGAATCCCATCCGACGGAAAGGTCTGTCACCCAAATTGCAGTCGCATTGGGATGGACCCTACAAAGTCCTTAACCGACTAAATGACGTCGTAGTGAGGATCCAAAAATCACCTAATGCAAAACCTAGGGTTGTACATTATGATCGGTTAGCCCCATACTATGGCCATAGTTCATGAGTATTACGTAAACAACCATGGTTGATAACATAAAAGTTGTAGATAATTTTTGCTTTTAATGTTTAGTAATATTTCTTGTTATTATTGTGTTTTCTGTATCTGTTAGTTATTAATTAATGTGTATATTTGTAAACTTGTGATAGAAGTTTGGCACCCTTTCTGGGGATTGTACTGCCCGGGACGTGCAGTCCTTAGGAAGGGGGCAATGTTACAAATTCTGTAAATAGTAATTATTGTAGGGACGTAACCTGTAAATAGTTTCCCGTAATGAATATACAACCCCTTTTTCATTCGGCTAAATTATACGACCCCTGTTTTCTTTCTTTTCATTGATAACGGTCTACGCATTTCGCGAAGAGGTAAGAATGTTGTGGAAAATTCTTTTCGGTGTATAAAAGCCGTTAGCGATGGATAAACAGGGGAGTTTCGATTCAGATTTCGAACTGAGTGTGTGTATTAGCTCTGTTTATAGCGAGGCATTTCGCTGTGTTGTTTTCGTATTTGGAAGTAAATACGTGTGTAAACGTTGAGTTTACGGTGTTGCCTGATAATTGCTTAATTGCTGATGAATAATTTTGCAGTTGTTGACGATCTTTCCTGTACATAGTGTAAATAAATTTCCTGTGCTTTTATCAAGAACTGTGTCTTCATTTCAAGAAAGTGGAAGTCGCACCGAATCCGTTACAATAATAATTTAAAAGATTTCCCAATTGTTCATTTTGATGATTGGTTAGTTCTGCGTTTTCATAGGTTTTGTTTTGTTTTGTCATTAAATACAAAACTATTTTTGATTTCATTTAAAAGTTGTTCATAAAAACTAATTTTTGAAAGTAAATATTTAAATGGTTGTAGGTGTAGGAAGCTTAAGATCTTTTGGAAGCAGATAATATCAATATGTATTGTTTAAATGTAGTATACAGAGTTGTGAGCACGATTCTTCTGTGCCAAGCAGAGCAGTCGTATCTACACTTCTTTTCCAAAATTGAGTTATTGTCACCAGGCGTTTTTTTTTACGTATTTTACCAATGTACAGTGCTTAGCACGGCAATATAGTTTGGGAAACACTGGTTTAAGTGATGTAAGAAACATAGCAAACTTTAAAAATAACGAAATACCTTAGCGCAGAAAAGTAAAAGAAAAAGGGGTTCCTTTTAACCCTGAAATGACGCACATAACACGCCCCTTGTATCCGCTACTGGTTACAGATTACATGTTTGTCGTGTCACAAAAGGCTCACACATCGAATATTTGTAACTGGGAAAAAAACTTGATATATTTCATTTTAAATTTATTCATCAATTATTGTTTATGTACATCAGCAGTTTCGAAAATATGATTTTTTGAAATCTGCTCCATCATTCGTGCTCATCCTGTGCCTGTACGTTAATACACATGAAAAAAAAAACAGTGATTACTTTTAATCCATTGCAATTTACGAAATAAATAAATTAATAATAAAATAATTTGCTTGGTTAAACTGGTAAGGTTTAGCAAAAAAAAAAAAAAAAAAATGCTGAAGAAGATTTTAGGCCTGTTTTGAGATTTAACAAGTACTTATTAAAAATATTGTTTGATTTTTTTCATGATTGAATTGAAATTACCAAAACAAATTTTTATTTTACAGGATTGCATCCCGTTCAATTGATTATCCATCTTTTCATTTCCTATCCTCCCTTTTTTCATGTAACGCTATTAAAATTCCATAATTTCAGTAAAAAGTTCATCTTGCCCATTAAATTTATTAAATCATAATTTATTTTTCGTTATAAAGTAAAGAAATTTTTTTTTTCATCACCTTGGATTTTTTTTAGATTGAAATGAAATTGATTATTTTTTGTAATGAATAGCTCCAATCGCGTTAAGTTTTATTATTCTTGTTTGAAGCAAGAAAAAATTCTTTTAAAAATACCCTGTTTGGGTTTTAAAAATTTAAATAGAGAAAAGAAATATGTATGCGAATTAACATTTGCTCTTCGCGAGGTGTGATATTTGAATAACGTTTTTGCCTCCTCAGATACATTTAATTCGTAATTATTTCATAAGGAAATATTTTATAATTAAAACTGTTTCTTTCAAATCTCGAAACAATTCGCTTGATGCTAAATATAACGTTTTAAAAATGCAATAATTCACATCACGTTGATTGAGAAATCGGTTTTTAATTTCTGTTTGTAATTAAAATTATTACTCTTTCTTTCCTTTGATATAAGCAGCTGCATGCGAAATTAGAAATATCCTATTCATTGTTAATGCGTATTGTGCTAACTAAGAAAGAATTAACTAAATATTTTTACGTTTCGAAAATAAATATATCTTTTCATCATGATTTTTGAACGTTCTTAATGTTTTGGTGAATAAATATTTAAACTTTTTTTAAAGTCCAGTTTCATTACAATTTCGATTTTATGTATCGTTAAGAATTAATTAAACTTATTAAATTCAGAAATTTCTAAAATTTATCATTTTATCTCCGAGTTTTTTTTTAAGTGCTGCACATTTCTCTTAATATTTAGTGAGTTAAAGATTTTAATTAAAATCCGAGTTCGAATATTGCTTTGCTCTGTTTGAGTGTATGCGACCTGCTTGAATGATTAAAAATTATGCGCTTCTACCAACTTCCAAAGGAGGAAAAAATTAGATATATATTCTAATTTTTCTTAAGAATGGAATTGAAAATTATTTCTCCCTTCTCTTCATTCTGAGGCATTATGTCTTAAGGAATTAAAACATGTGAAACTTTTTTTTCTTTCTTTTAATATTTATTTATTTAAGAAATAATTATATTTTTGTCGGTATTAAATTTGGTGCATCTTAAGCTTCATTTGGTAATGCAAAACATGACTTCATTTTTTTTTTCATTTTACTGTTTCGCAATATGTGACAATTTAATTTCCTGGATTATTTTTGGTATTTTTAAAAATTATGATTCATTTCGGAAAGATAGAGAGAGTCTGGACTTAATTTGAGTAAGAGCTAACGGGAATTCGGTTCCTGCACTTCTTTTCAGTTTTATGTCAATTTTTACTCATTGGATGGACTTTACGTATAAATTAAAAGCTATTTGCTTATGAGGCTGTGAGAAGCAAAGGGATGTAAGTGGCGAAATTAGAAATCAGGGAAAAAACACTATTCAACACAAAAAATGCATCCGACTCAAAAATAGCTATTTCCGAAGTATTTTGCCTAGCAAAATATGAAAATCACCATAAAAAGTTGAGATTAGCTCTAGTTTTCAAGATACAAAGCCAACTAGAATAGTGAATTCTCACTAATGCTCTTTTATCCTGGAAGATCGAACAAATGGGACTCACTATCTCCTCTAAACTTTTACCCTAGGTTGGGATAGAAAATTTCACTACATGAAAACCGAAAACGACTACAAAAAAACTAAATTCTGGGGAGAGAAATGCCCAAAATCAGAAAAGTTGGAAGTTCTAGATAGATCCCTGCTTTCACACATGCTCATTCTGTTGGGAATAATGAAGAACTTCGTGAAAGCTGTGAGCAAAGTTTTAAATACCTTAGAGGGAAATTTGTAAGATATATTGAAGCTAAGGTTAAGGAGAGAATTTTTAACGGTCTTTCAAATGTACACGCAATTATGAGAATCAGTGTTTTTGAAAAAAAAAAAAAAAAAAAAAAAAAATCGAGGGCACAAAAACACCCAGGAAACCTTTTAGGGTATATAATACAAGTATTTCTAAGCAGTAAAGAAGACGAGAACTAAGAACAGTTGGTCAAACAATTCCTGCGGAAGTTCTTTGACCATTGATGAATGATGTGTCTCTGAAACTGCACTTTGTAGACTTCTACCAGGATTTTTTGTTGAAAAACTAAAGTTATGAGCAGTGAGCATGAGGAAAGGTTTCACCAAGATATCCTTACAATGAAACGCAGATATCAGGGTCATTGGACTGAGTTAATGCTCACCAAATGCTGCTGAACTATTACAAGAGATGGTCCTTTGACGTACAAAAAGCAATCGAAAAGGAAGCGTTTACAGCAATAAGCCAAAAGCAACCACTGCGTTCCCAAAAAAATAAGCATTGTTTAATAAAACAGAACCTATTTAACAAAAATTTATTGCACAGGATCATTAGTTCTTTTTTAACATTACCTTTAAATCAATGTGTGGTTGCTGTGCATCTTTCTCCAGTTGGCTTCTATGTATCTTAAAACAAGAGCTAATAAAAACAATCCACTTCCATATTCGTTTTTCTCGACCCAAAATTATTAGGAATTGACTATTTAAAATCAGGATGCAGACAAAAAAAGTTCTTTTTTATTGACTAGTGTAATCAGTACAAATGGTAGGTGAACCTCTCCTCTGTCTTGAGGCAAGAGATAATACTAGTAGCTCTAGTAGGTGCTGTTATACAGCATGATTTAGAAAACCTTCGCAATGAAAGCCTACCTAGGACCTTATCTTTAAACGTGTTTTACTCAAAACCTGAAAATGTCCACCTACATCCCTTTGCTTCTCACTTCCTCATATAATTTAAAGCCTGAAGACTATACGGCTAATACACTTTTTTTGTTGTAAAACATTAAGTCCTGGGTAGGCTCCTTTGGAATGGAGGAAAGAGAATCTGTATATCATACTGTTTTTTGAATATTCTTTACATATAAGAGCTGTGTGCTGCTTTAGTATGTATGCATTGCTGTGATAAGAAGAGGAAAAAATTTAAAATTCTGTATAAAGTGAAAAATTATCTGTAGAATTAATATCAGAAATATTTATTGCTACACGCAAAAAAATAATTTAAACCCATCACTTTAAAAATAATTGTTTTATACATTCATTTTAGAGAAAAATATTTCCTAACTCTTAATTCCTGTCTGAATTCTCTGACAGTTCACTAGTTACTTTTCCTATTTTATTCTTGCTTGTTTAATGTTCGTTCTAATTAATTTCAAGACGAGTTCTGTAACGACTCAAGAATATCATTTTAGAAGTTTAAAACTTAAAATATGTCTAGTTTAATTTAAGTAGAATCACTCAGGTGTTTTGTTTCGAATTTTCATATGAATTATGTGATAAAAGATAATCTTCTTCGAAATGTTCTTACATTGCACATCAAAAAAGAACTTTAAAATTTTGTTATTGAATTTTCTTTCATTAAAATTCTTCAATAGAGGAGAGATTTGACTTGAAATTTTAACTTGAAAGATAGAATTGTAGTTTAGGTCTACATTTTTTGGAAAAATTTTCATGGTGTGTTTTCTTCGTGTGATCATTTGCTGCATTCATGAAGTAATCCATCAATTGTCGTCGTAAGAATGAGAATGGTGTAAGAAGTCATCCTAGCATAGTTTCGAATATACATATAAAACTTTTGTAAAAAGGATTTGTATTAAAGGGTAGGTACGGCATTTATGAATCCACTGTAATCAAAATTACTTATCAGTTGTTTTGAAGTAATTTGCTTCACTGTCACTTTCCACTTGAATAGTTTGCTGAACGATACGCAAGGACTGTTATGAATTAAAAGAAAGCAGAAAATTAAGGTTGATGGTCCAATGAGCGGCATGGGAACTGACTTACACTATTCTCATTCTCACCTGACCAGTAGTTAAAGTTAATGCACAGATTTTGTGCACTCACAGTGTGGGCACTCTATTTTAGTACTTTTTTTATACAATGGATGCACGTAACACACGAAAAAAGTGGAACCCAAAACTGGCGGGGGTCATGCTAGTCTGCGCCATGACCCCCCCCCCCCATGTGGGCGCCCCTGATTTTGCATTATTTCACCTATGCTTATAATGCCTTAAGAATTATCATTCCAAAAGCAGAAAATAAAAAGGAACATTTCTAGTTTTTACTTCAACTGTATTGTAGTAATTTTCTGCAAAGAGATTTGTTTTTATTTGACTTCGCAAGCTTTTAGTTAACAAAGTATAATTATCCCGTGCAAAAATACGGGCACGTGTTAAAATGAACTTGCAAGAAACAATTTTTATTCGTTTTTTTCCCAGAAAAAAAGTGAAATTGGACGGGGACGGGGACGGGGGGGGGGGTGCCGGAGTCTAGTAGCAGCTGGTTATCTGAGCCATTTTCTTACATGATTATGAAGCAAAACGATTTTATGTTTCATTTTTTACTCATTATTTTTCGATAAATAAGCTCCGAAATATGGAATTAAAATGATGGCATCAAGGGCATCAAGCATAATGTTATTCAAACGCCATACACGCTGAAATATTTGACAACATTCTCTAATGAGCAAACAATTAGATTATTTCTTTCACTATTAAAAATCCATTTAGGTAATTTTTCCGAAAGTCGATGACTTAGTTCCCTAAACTGGCAAAAATCCAAAATACATTTTGATGTGTTGCTAAATAAGCAAATAACCGAGGAAATCACATTTTCGGTTTTGTTTTATCAATATTGGTTATTACGGATTTGTATTTTCGCTATTTAAAAATGTTGCTTTCGACACCTTTTTAAGCATTTTGACATATTTGAAGCTTTGTGAAGATGTTTTGAGAATTTCGACTATTGTCGAAATTTAAGCAATGATATGATATGATGCCTTTATCATATATATATATAATGCTTATGAATAATATATTTTTTTCACTCTATTTGCTCCGATGTGACACTTTTGCGCAGATATATTCACTTAATTTTCATAATTTTAAACTTAGGCTCTTATTCAAATATATGGAACCATAATCTATCGTGATATGAAATACAATCAACTTTCTAAAAAAAATTTTTTTACTTGGAAAATAATTATTTGTACGTATTGCCTGCAACACGTAAAAATCATTTTTCAAATACAAGCAAAAGTTTTGGATAGTTGAAACTTTATATTGCAGTGAAATCTCATTACAGCGATCGCACTTCAGAGGACCTCAAATTTTGTTCGTTGTACGGGAATTTCGTTGTAATGAAATTCTAGCAATGTGATAGAAATTTAATTGGGACTGAAAATTTATT